>NC_058083.1:298282167-298494355 GCF_014858855.1 Bufo gargarizans
TTATAGATGGACAGTTACATACCATTCCTGAAGGTGTTCTCACCCAAAAGTTCATGAGCATGAAATTATTACTCACTTAAATGTAAGGAATTGTGCTGTTTCAAGTCTGCATTTTTTGGATTAACAAATCTAGCAGATCATCATATTTAAATTATAGAAAACTATTTGTATTTTAAAAAACTGAAACATTACCTGCTTTAGTGTTTAACAATTTTAACAATAATTTCTTCATGTCAGTTTTACAACCCACCTCTAGATGTCAGGCAAGACTCACAATTAGAACATACTAAAACTTTTCTAAGATTTTTAGAGCTTGTCTATACAGTACGTCTGGAGACACATGGACTCTGTTCACACTGGTGTATATATTTTTTGTCTGGCACCATTTTTATATCAGTATAAGTCCCATAAAAAAAATGGGATTAAAAAATATATTTAAAAAAATGTTAAGAAACAATAAAATGTGCATCACAGCACAACATAAGCCTAATAATGATTGCAGTGTTAAACTAAGAGTGAAAAAGGGAAAAAGTACAATGCAGCCACTTGCACCTCTTTGGTATTTTGGACCCACTCTTGGATTTGGTTTACGAATACTGACCAATTTATTGCTATGTTAAAATAGCCTGTCCTTTTGTTTAGTGCCATTATGCTGCACATTTATAATACATGTATCATAATGTCATAAGAAAACAAAATGCAGCTTTTATTTCATAATACGAAAGGTAAAATCTAAATCAAGCTGTATTATTAATTACAGGTCCAGACTAATATGCAGATGTTCATCTGTACATTCTCAGAATTATGAGAGAGTATCTAACACTATCAATATTCTTTGCTTATAAATTAGTTAACCTATTATTCCTAATACCTTATATTCGTATTACTGTGGATTGGCTATTAATAAGTCTTTTTTAGCTGTAACAATAACTGTCCAGTCCAAACTCACCTATAAGAACGGTTCACCATCAGAATTTTACAGGTAAATGATAATATGGGTACCTTCATTCTTACTAACTGCCCAGATTGACATGCCTGAGCAATTAACTTGATGTAATTCATTGTACTACATCATGGTGCTTCAGCTACTTGAGGCCCTTGAGGTGCCATTATGTCAGGGTACGAGAAGTTTTTTTTAAAGAGGACCTGTAATGTCTCCTAACAAGTTTGCTTTAGCAACTACGAGAATCCCCCATGTAATAACATTTCTGCAGCATCTTTTCTTACAGTTCTATGTTGTACCATTTGTTTATTATTCCCTTAAGAAGTTTATGAATTAACTACTAGCAGTTTGCAATGACGTTTTATCTGGGTGTTGCCGATAGGGAGTGTGGTCCTGCACGATCTGAAAGTATCCAATCAGTGCAGCCAGTATCAGACTGTGTAGCTGGCAGCATCCTTCTGGACCTTCATTTCAGACTGCTAGCATTTTATTCATAACTTCTAAATAAATATTGAGATTGCAAATAGTTGCTGAAAAAGACATATCAGGAGATGTAACATGTCCTCTTAAAGCATTAAATACTTCCCCTTTTACAGGATGCAGGCTATCCTTCAGAACTGTATACCTTGGTTGATGAAGATGTTATTGCTAGCTAATGCAAAGTGATCTAGGGAAAAAACATTTGGTGTAAAGAAGAACTGGCTTAGTAGCCCATAGCAACTAAACAGATTCCACCTCAGATTCCAAGGACTGTCAAAAATGAAAGGTGGAATCTGATTGGTTGCTGTGGGCGACTAAGACAGTTCTACTTTACACCAGTTTAATAAATGACCCCAATTGTCTAAACAAATTGTTGGACAACTATTTACATGTTTCAATTAAACATTTCCATACAAAATATTTATGGATAAAAAAGCACTTTCCTGTACAGTTATTGTCTTATCTATCAACCAGTTTACATGATTATTTTTACACTCACTTTCTTCTACAATCAAAGTTAATATTTAGGCTGCACTCATATACTTATCTAAATACAGTCAACCAAGTCATAGTATTTCCTATGCTCCTGCCGAGTGGCTCATGTCAGTGCTGAGTTGTCACATTGTCATGGCCAGAATATACTTTATCTACAGCACAGTGAAAGGTAACTGCATACGGGTAAGGTAAGCAAAACTTTGAAGAGATGTAGAGTACCAAATGCAGAATTTCCTTTTTTGCTAAATTTCCTCTTTGAATTAGCAATTATGATTTTGATTTGATGGAATTGATAGAAACAATTTCATTAATATGACACACTCTTCAGATGATCAAACACAATGCAACAGCATTCTGCAAACGAATAAATGAAGACCTGCATAAGATATTGAATCCTAAGAAGTATACTGTACATCTTTAGCTCCTGATAAACTTTTCTTAAAACTTCCTATAAAATGTTCTAAATAGCCTTTTTTTTTTTTTTTTTTTTTGTGATTTACTTTATTAATCAGTACCACAATTTTCCTGTTCAAATAGGCACCGAAAGCCCTGGGTGCTATCAAGTCTTAAAATCATTATTCTAGTACATCAATAATAATAATAATATTTATATAGCACCACCATATTACACAGCGCTTTACCATTTCATAGGATTCGTGCACAAAACAAAAGTAACTGGATAATATACAACTGAAACACTAGGAGTCAGGGCCCCGCTCGAAAGAGCTTACAATCTATAAGGAATTGGGCGTGACACATAAGGTAGTTGATTGTGAAAAGTAGGATTCAAGCCATTATTGAATTGACAGGAGTGGTGCCGGCGATCTGCTTCAGGTTTGGGACTATTAGAGGATCGAGTTTAGGCCAGAGGAGTTGGTGGGGAAGAGGTTTAGTCGGGGAAAAGTCATTTTTGGTAGTTTGATAAGCCTTCCTGAAAATATGTGTTTTTAAGGCACGTTTGAAGGTGGATAAGTTGTGAATTGACCTGATATTCTGGGGCAGAGTATTCCAGAGAGTAGGTGCCGCTCAAGAGAAGTCTTGAAGACTGGAGTTAGAGGTACGAATTATGGAGGATGTTAATCTTAGGTCGCTAACAGAAGAAAGAGCACGAGTAGGGTGGTAGACGAAAATGAGGGAGGAAATGTATGGAGGTGCAGCACTTTGTGGTCAGGGTGAGAGGTTTAAACTGTATTATATGGTGGATGGGCAACCAGTGGAGTTACTGGCACAAGCTAGTAGCATCAGTGTAGCAGGTGGATAGATGAGCCTGGCTACAGTATGTAGGACAGACTGAAGGGGGGAGAGTTTAGTGAGAGGGAGACCAATTAGTAATGAGTTGCAGTAGTCATGATGAGAATGAATCAAGGCAACGAGAGTTTTTGCCGTTTCCACCGTAAGAAAAGGGTGGATTCTGACGATATTCTTCAGGTGCAGACAACAAGATCGTGCAAGTGATTGAATATGGCGAATAAAGGAAAGATCTGAGTAAAACGTGGCCCCAAGACAGCGGGCATGTTGCCCAGGAGTTATGATAGTGCTGCAAACCGAAATTGAAATATCAAGTTTAGGTATGACCTGTCAGCACTGTAGTGGTGTATGGATTCTAATGGGGCCACAGGGAACGCTGTACAGGCCAGTGCACACATCATTGCTCCTGCCTGTGATCCTCTCAAGCGTGGTTAAATTCTGGAACAGCACATCGGTACCCTATGCCCTGTACAGATATGCTGTGCCCACTCTGCTCAGCTCAAAGCTCTCTATAGCACATTGTTACTCCTGTACCCTGTACTGGACCTATAGAGAGCCTTGAGCATAGAGAGCATTTTCATATTTTCCTCCCCATCTTCCAACAGCCATAACTTTTTTCGTTTTCCATTCGCATAGAAATATGATGGTTTATTTATTGTAGGACAAGTTTTATCTTATGATGGCACCATTTAATTTACTGTAGCTTGTATTGCAAAACGGGAAAACTATTCTCTGAAAAAAAATTGGGAAAAAGATTTTTTGGGGGTTGAAATTACGGCATTCAATGTGCGCTAAAATTTACATGACATCCTTATTCTATGATTATAGCTATACCAAAACTGTGTAGTTTTTATAGTTTCTTTATTTAAAAAAAAAATAAAATTGACAAAATATACATTTTCTTTGCATCGCCATTTTCTGAAAGCCATAACTATTTTATATTTCTGTCTATACAGCTGTATTAAAGCTTTTGTGGGGCAAACTGTGGTGTGTTCTTCACACAGGAAAAATATAATATTTTCGTATGCGGCGGTATTTGTAATGTTTATTTTTTATTTTAATTCCTTTTTTTGTTTATTTTTAGATGTAAAATTAGAAAAGGGGTGATTTTAATTTTGATATTTTTCTGTTTTTAAAAACATCTTAAAAAATGTTTTTACTGTAATTTTTTTGTACCCTAAACTAGGTGACTTGAACATGCAATCTTTTGATCGCTGTTCCCCATATACTATTGCTTTATATGGGATTTTGACAGGTTGTCCCTAAAGCAGTGCCTTGGGCACAGCTTCTCAGGCAGTTAGCCATGACGGGCCTGTGAACTTTCACAAGGTCCCAGACTGTCCTGGCAATCTACTGGAGCCCCAGGATTTTGCTGCCGTGGCTCCAATTGGAAGACAGAATGAGCCCCCTCTCTCTCTGTCTAACCCCACAGATGCAGTGGTCGCTATTGACAGCGACATCTAAGGGGTTAAATGATGCTGATCCTAGTCACTGCCAGCGGGTGCCTGCTCTATTATACAGTCAGTCCCTGCCATGTATGAAGAGAGCTAAATGTGTGAGCCTGCTCCATGCATCCCTTGCATGCTAATACGGATTTGTGCATTAAGGAGTTAAGATATTTTTTTATTACTATCCATTGCAGATAATTGCATTTTCATGACAGATAATTGAGGATTAACAAAGAGTCAGGGCTCTGCCAGGATCTAGACTCTTAAGGCTGTATTACACAGCCATATTCTGCAGGAAATTATCGCGAAGGAAGCGTTGCTTCCCGACAATCGCCTTCTCGCTAGAGGAAGAGACTGTTGCTATTACATTTAGCAATCTGCTCCACAACATGGGGTGGAGCGATTGTTATGCCATCACTCATCCCCAGGCTATATAGTAATTTGCCGGCAGCAGATTGTGATGAGACAACACCATCTGCCGCTTGCAAATCGTGATCTTTCACTATGCTGAAAGATCACAATAGCCCAATAAACGAGCATTCATTGGATAATCGGCGGCAATATCACACTGCCAGATCATCACTAACGAGCGCTACGAACTCTCGTTAGCGATCGTCTGGCAGAATATCTGTCAGTGTAATATAGGCTTTAGAGGTGATTTTATTGACATGTTTAAATATGTGTGGTCAATACAAGGAACTAGTACAAGATTAATTTGTTTCAAGGACTTTACAGAGGACCAGGGGACATCTATTACGATTTTAAATAAATTATTGTAAATTGGTATGATTTTATTTAAAGCAGATGTCGCCCTAAATGTTCTGCTATATATTTTTTTTCCTTTTATTTTTAATACATTTCTTGTCCTGATTTGAAAAGATACTTATGTAATGGCAAATGGCATTGAGGGTTATATTTGCCATATAATTCATCAAGAAAGTGTGAACTTGATGGAAATGTGTCTTTTCTTCAGTCTATGTAACTATGTTTAATAACAGTTGTATTCTATATAGCTGTTATATGTAGATGTAACAACCTATCAGTGTCAGGCAGATTGTATGTTGAACCAAGCTTACAAAAAGTTTGCCTTCATAATTATTCAAATGATCTCTGCATAGAATTTTAAAGGGCATCTGCCAGCAGATTTCAATCTATGAAACTGGCTGACCTGTTACATGTGCACTTGGCAGCTGAAGGCACCTGTGTTGGTCCCATGTTCACATTGCTGAGATAAACAATGTTTTGATATATGCAAATGAGCCTCTAGGAGCAATGGGGGGCGTTGCCATTACACTTATAGCCACTGCTCTCTGCATCTACTGCGCCCCCTGCACTTTGATCGTCAGGACCAGGCAATGTAAATGTGATCATTCCTGACCTTGTCAGTTAAAGCACAGAGGGAGCTGCAGTTGCAGAGAGAACAGAGCCTCTATGTGTAACGGTAACGCCCCCATTGCGCCTAGAGACTCATTTGCATATATTAAAACATAATTTTTCTCAGCAATGCGGGCACATATGAACACGGGACCAACACAGATGCCTTCAGCTGCCAAGTGCAAATCCAACAGGTCAGCCAGATTTATAGATACAAATCTGCTGACAGATGACCTTTAAAGAACACCTGGCAGCTGAGTTTCAGGGTCCCAAACCTGCCTTACCATACCCAGCTGTCCCCACAAAGAATAGTATATGAAAATGAAGAATCCAGGACTTTTCTCCAGTGACAACAGCTACATGCACTTATCAGGACTTAAAATGACTTTTATAATGGCAAAGTTAGATTTTGATTTGCTATTATTTGTGGAGTGGATAGATTTGCTATGGCCAAGTTTGGGACCCTAAACCCCACCAGCATAACAGCATGCTGATGAATTAATTGCCCTTAACTGTATGCCAGGTTAAAGGGGTTCTCCGGGAATTAAGAAAATGAAAATACGTAGATATTACTTTAATATAAATATATTCCAAAATACATTGTATTAGCTATAATGGTTTATTTTGTCTAGGGAGCAATCATTAGAAGAAATAAAATGCCCACATTATTAGCACACACAAAGCCTGTCCTAATCACACAGGAGGAGGAGTTACTTCACAACACTGAGGTAAAGAGCTGCCTCATCCTCCTCACTGCTCTACTTGTTAGGGATTATGATCCTGAATACAGATGATACGATCTTCAGCTGAATCTCTGTAGGAATGAAGGTCATGAGGAGACATGAAGTACAAGGAGGACAGACAGGACAGACTGTGGTAATGTGGGGCTGTGGTAATGGAGACTACATGCAAGTGCTGCTGCTCATTATCTACATCCCCACTATCCTCTCTGTACTTCATGTATCCTAATGAACTCCATTCCTACAGATATTCATCTGAAGATCATATTAAACTGTATTCAGGATCATAATCCCTGACAAGTAAGAGATTAAGATGGCACAGCTCTTTAACTTGTCCTCCTGTGTAATTAGGACAGGTTTTGTGTGGACTAGTAGGATGGCGGCCATTTTATTTTTCCTAATGATTGCTCCCCGGACAAAACAAGCCATTATAACTAATGAAAGGTATTTGGTAATATATTTATAATGAAGTAATATTTCAGTATTCTCATTTTCTTAATTCCCGGAGAACCCCTTTAACCTGTAAGCACAAAATTAGCATATAGAACAACACACAATTTAGTGGATTATAGAGAATATGTCCATATGAGGTACATTACAATCATTGTATTTTATTTCTCATTGCTTATGTTCCGCCAGCCACTTTAATATTCACCAGCTACTTTTGCTATATTATAGAAATTAGAGACATAAGAAGTAAGATGATGTAATATTGTGTGAATGTGTGGCCAAGTCAGATCTAACTTTTAAAATGTCTTCGCCACCAGTGTATACCTATTAAAAATAATAAAATTGCTAATCTGAAAAAGTTGCTCTAAAGACAGAATATTAAGAAATGTATGGCCATGGTCTCATGAACGTCTGCTAGAGCCAAGGTATAGAATTCCACAAGTGCATGTTTCTTAACTACCACAAAGCAAAAGGTCAATGTAATACTGTGTGTGGACCCCTGTGACAGACACTGAAGGCATTTCTCTCACTGGTGGCAAATATCTAAGAAATCTCAATACATTTTTGGCACAGTAAAAATGTGTTCACTTATTTCCTGACATGAAACTTGCACTTGTCATAAACATAGTTATTCAAACACAATAAAACAGTCAAGTCAACAAGTCATCAACTCTAAGAGCACTGAGAGAAACCCTACATAGAAATCAGTCATACAGTTCTCTCACTGCAAATGCACAATACAATAGAAAATGATTTGGGCTTAAATTCTAGCAATATTGCTTTATGTACATCTATTTCTATTATATAGAGAGTATTGCTATGCCTGATTAGTAGCTAGAAATTAACCCCTTTGTGATCAAGCAATTTTTTTCATGTTTTCATTGTCACATTCCAAGAGCTATAATGTTTTTATTTTTCCATCAGTGTTGCCATATGAAGACTTGTTTTTGCGGGACAAGTTGTAGTTTTAATGTCACCATTTTGGGGTACACTTTACTTACTGATTAACTTTTAATAACTCTTTCCTGGGGGGATAGGTAAAACAGTAATACTGCCTCATTGTAAATTTAGCGGTGTTCATTTTTCAGCATTAAATAACATTAATAACTTTATTCTCTGGGTCAATATGAATACAGCAATATCAAATTACTATAGGGGACATTTTTTTTTTATCATTTATCATTTTTGGTCTATTTGTCTATGTTTGTAATTGTTGGTCTATGTTGCATGCGCAATAAGATAGATGGTTATAAACTTACCTGGGTTACAGATGCCAAGTGGTGCAGTCTGTGGGGTCCACGAGGTTGGATAAAGATGGTGATTGGAGGTTCTGGTAACCGACGTCTCAAGGAGCCTGTAAAAGAAAGAACAGCAGTTATGTCATGGGTAGAGTCACGGGTATCAAGATATAGTGGAGGTGCACCCCCTGAGATTCCACCCAGTCCCCTGTCCCTGCCTACTTGCACCACCCACCCTAGGTGAAGGAGCACAACTGGGCGGCAGTTCCTAACCTACTAAGTGCAGGCAGAGAGAAGGAGACAGCAGGGAAGAGGACAGCCACTGAGAAGTTACAATAAGCGGACAAGAGGTAGAACAAAAACAGAAGGCGAGGAGGGTCAACTAGCCGAGGTCAGTCCAGGAAGTCACGTCAGAACAAGGGAAGAGACAAAGACAAACCCGTAAACAAGCCAAGGTCAAAATCCGAGAGGTAGCGTCAAGGTACAGGGAGCAGGCAGAAGAGGTGTCAAGAGGCGGATCGAGGTTCAATTCCAGAGGTAGCTTAATAACAATAAAGTACACAGCCTATAGGACGAAAATCACAGGCAACCTGTAGCCAGCAGGCCGCCTGTATTTCTAGTTGGTAGAGAGGGTCATGTCACTTGGCCAGCGTCACATGACCGACAGCCAGACAAGTCGAGCACCAAGTGATCGGCTCGGCACTCAAGGCAGACCTAGGAGCAGGGAGCCTCCCAGCTAGCAAGGCCACCTTGGAACGAGGCCAAACACAGATCCTCGCTCCCGAAGCTAAGCACCAGGTCTGCGGCTGATGGGAGACCGAGTGCGCCTTTGGCGCCCCGTTACAGTACCCCCCCTTTTACGAGGGGCCACCGGACCCAAGCATTGCGGACGAGGTTTCTCAGGGTGTTCCTGGTGAAATTTAGTAATTAACCTGGAAGCATGCATCCTAGACATAGGTATCCAGGACCTCTCCTCAGGTCCAAAACCTTTCCAGTGGACCAAGTATTGAAAGGAATTTCTAATCTTTCTGATATCTATTATTTTAGAAATAATGAATTCCTCCTGACCCTAAACCTCCACAGGTGGAGGAGGTTTTTTAACCAGAACCACTGGTGACACATATTTCTTAAGTAACGACTTATGGAACACATCATGTATACGGAGGGAGTCGGGTAGCTTAAGTCTAAAAGATACTGGGTTAATAAGCTCAATAATATTGTATGATCCAATGAAACGTGGCGAGAATTTCTTAGAACATTGTTTCAAAGCAAGATTTTTAGTCGACAACCACACCTTATCGCCGAGTACAAAATTTACCCCCTTGGAACGTCTCTTATTGGCATGTTTTTACTGGGTTTTCTAGGCCTTTTCCAGGTTCCATTGAACCTGTGCCCAGATTGTGCACAGTATAGAGGTAAAATAATCTGCCTGCGGGTTGAGTGAGGATACAGAGGCATTAGAACTAAAGCGAGGATGTAAACCACTGTTACAAAAAAAAGGAGACACCCCTGTGGAAGAATTAACCCGATTGTTGATGGCGAATTCTGCCAACGGAAGGTATCTCACCCATAGGAGTTGATTATGCGATACATAGCACCTTAGAAAAAGCTCCACTGCCTGCTTTAAACGTTCCGTCTGCCCATTGGTCTGTGGATGGAAAGCAGACGAAAAGGACAAAGAGATGTTGCATCTTCTGCAAAAAGCCCTCCAAAAGCTAGAAACAAACTGAGCGCCTCTATCAGAGACAAT
Organism: Bufo gargarizans; assembly: GCF_014858855.1. NCBI lineage: Eukaryota > Metazoa > Chordata > Amphibia > Anura > Bufonidae > Bufo > Bufo gargarizans. Next base: position 298,292,334 of record NC_058083.1, read on the forward strand.
ATTCTCAGGGTCACCATGCAGACGTACCACATGTTCAATGAACAAGGATGCTAAGGTCTTAGGCATCAGGGAGCTTACTTAAAGGAACAAAGTGCACCATCTTGCTAAAACGGTCGACGACTACCCACACCACTGACTTCCCCTCAGAGAGGAGCAGATCAGAAATAAAATCCATGGAGATGTGAGACCATGGCTTACAGGGAATGGGTAGTGGTTGAAGTTCACCAGCGGGATGTGTTCTTGGGGTCTTAGACCGGGCACAAACATTGCAAGCTAAAACATAAGACCGTACATCTGGGTGGGACAAAGTGGGCCACCAGAAAGACCTCAGCAGCAATTCCTTAGTGGCAGCAATACCTGGATGACCACACAGCACGGAATCATGACATTCCCCCAATAATTGAACACGAAAACATTCAGGAACAGACAACTTATATGTTGGTGTTTGTGGAGGAGCAAGTTGCTGAGCCTGTTGAAATCTCAGAGGAAAGATCCGCAGAAACTGCTGCCACAAAGATGTTTGTCGGCAAGATGGGTTCCAGGGGGGTATCAGGAGGTTTGACTGCATTAAAACCCCATACTTCCTGGTCTGAAAGTAAAAAACAAAAATCTTATGATCAGTGAGAATAGTAATACGGTGTCTAGCCCCTTCTAAAAAATGCCTCCACTCCTCAAATGCCCATTTAATGGCCAGTAACTTGCGGTTTCCAGAAAGAACTTGCGAGAGAAGAAGGCGCATGGCCTTAAATTAGTGAGGTTAGAGGACCCCTGTGAAAGGACGGCCCCCACACCATCCTCTGAGGCATCAACTTTCACCAAAAAAGGTTCCTCGGTATCGGGCTGAACCAAGACTGGAGCCATTTTGAAACAGTTTTTTAGGGTATCAAAGGCTCGACAGGCCTCCAATGACCAGTTAACCAGATCCGAACCTTTTTTAGTTAGATCTGTGAGGGGTTTGGCAATAACAGAAAAATTCTTTATGAATTTACGGTAAAAATTTGCGAATCCTAAAAAACGTTGGAGTGCCTTTAAGGAGGATGGTCTTACCCAGTCTTGGATAGCCTGAACCTTACTGGGATCCATTTTAAATGAATGAGGAGTAAGAATATAGCCAAGATAGGGGATCTTTTGAACTCCAAATACACATTTCTCTAATTTAACAGACAAATGGTTCTCCCTGAGGATTTTAAGAACCAGTCTGATGTGAGACACATGAGAATCCCAGTCAGGTGAAAAGACAAGAATATCATTGAGATAAACAATCATAACTTTGCCCATAAGTTCTCTAAAAATATAATTCATGAAATTCTGAAACACAGCTGGGGCATTGCAAAGACCGAATGGCATAACCAGATACTCAAAGTGTCCCTCTGGAGTATTAAAAGCAGTTTTCAACTCATCACCCTCCTTAATGCGAACTAGGTTATAAGAGCCTCTCAAATCAAATTTAGAAAACCAAGAAACACCCAAAATCTGGTTAAACAAATCAGGAATCAATGGGATGGAATACTAATTAATAACCGGATTGTGTTGCTGAAGCCAGGGCATACCAAGGACTACCTGAACTGGAAGATTCTCTAAAACAAAGAAGGAACATTTCTCAGAGTGGCAGATCCCTACAGATAGGGTAACCTCCGGAGTACTGTGTTTTACTGTGCCTCCTAGCAGGGGAATCGATGGCGACAACCTGGATCGGGGTGGGTAATTCTAGTATAGGAATTCCCATCTAAACAACAAATTTATAATCAATAAAACTAAAAGCTGACCCTGAATCTACAAAGGCATTTCCTGACACCTTTAAGACCCTAAAGGTAATAGACACCGGCAGCAATAGTTTACTTCTTACCAACTCCGGGAGTACCTTGTCCTTGAATCCCTCAGACTTAGATGATTTTCCAGAAGGCGGAGCTTTAGGACACTGAAAGATCCAGTGTTCGGGATTCCCACAATAAAAACAAGAGCCGCGACGACGACGTAGTTCTCTTCACGTCATCCCGAGTTGCATGGGCTTGTCCGAGTGGGCTTCCATCCTGGGTTCGGGGGGGGGGAGGAGTCTCAGGTTGAAGAAGGGTATGAGGAGAAAACAAATGCTCCCGCTGTCTCTCTCTGACCCGTCTATTAAGTCTGATTGCTAGCGTTATGGTCTCCTCTAAAGAGTCAGGACAGGGATAGCAAACCAACATATCCTTTAACTTTTCAGTCAAGCCTGCCCTAACTTGACATTTGAGCGCTGGTTCGTTCCAGCCCCGAAGTATGCAACACTGGCGAAACTGCGTACAATAATCCTCCATGGGACAATTTCCCTGAGTGAGGGCCTTAAGATTGGATTCTGCCACAGAGGCTCAGTCAGGTTCATCATAAAGAACCCCTAATGCCTGGAAAAAGAGGTCCACAGAGCTAAGACAAGGGGAATCTGAAGTTAAAGAAAATGCCCATTCCTGGGGGTCCCCTTGAAGCAAGGAAATGATAATACCAACCCTCTGTGGGTCAGGGCCGGAGGAGTGGGGTCGTAGTAGAAAATAAAGTTTACAGCTTTCCTTAAAAGCTAAAAAACTTTGGTGGTCACCCGAAAACCGATCGGGCAATTTAATGTGAGGTTCCACCTGAACGGTGGCGGGAGAAAGAATAGGGGGAGTTTGGACGGTCTTCTGAACTTGTAGTCTCTCCCCAAGTTCCTGTACTATTTGAGCAAGACCCTGCACATGTTCGGTGAGGCTCTATATAGGGTCCATGCTGAATTTGGGCCTGTGATTCTGTCACGGGTGATTCTGTCACGAGGTCAAAATCCGAGAGGTAGCATCAAGGTACAGGGAGCAGGCAGAAGGGGTGTCAAGAGGCGGATCGAGGTTCAATTCCAGAGGTAGCTTAATAACAATAAAGTACACGGCCTATAGGATGAAAATCACAGGCAATCTGTTGCCAGCAGGCCGCCTTTATTTATAGTGGAGAGTGAGTGTCATTTGATGTGGCCAGCGTCACATGACCGACAGCCAGAAGTTGAGCACCGAGTGATCAGCTCGGCGCTCAAGGCAGACCTAGGAGCAGTGAGCCCCCCAGCTAGCAAGGCCGCCCTGGGAACAAGGCCAAACACAGATCCTCGCTCCCGAAGCTAAGCAGCAGGGCTGCGGCTGATGGGCGACCGAGCGTGCCTTCGGCGCCCCGTTAAAAGTTAGGTGCTGTGCAGATTTCTGAAGGAACCAGACCTGCGCAGGTAAAGCTATGGAAGATCTTCTTCAACAGTTGATCAAGAAAGCTGAAGGACATGGGGGTGAAACTCCGTGCCTGTCTTAAACAAGCTCAACATACCAAAGATCTTCATCGACAATCCTCCGATACAGCCTGCGCTGACTCCTTCCTCCCCTCCCAAGAAGAGGATCAGAAAAGAAAGGAGGTTATTTTCTCCATCCCTTGAAAGGGGAAGACGAAGACCACCAAACCAGCAAAAAACTTCTGTGACACTTGTCGCGAGAAGGGAAGAACGGCACAGCCGTTCAACTCACCATTGGTCAGCCGCAACGTCAGAAAGGAGACTCCGCACAGCTGAAAAAGAAAACCCATCTGTCAGCGTATAGGATGGTGAGCATACCTGCAATAATATTAACATTGATACAGTAATTCAGGGATATAAACCCCCTCATTCTCCCAAGGAAAAAATAGGCCAGTTCATTAAACTGGATAATATACAACTTTTTCAGGAATTTCTGTCATTTATGTCTCAGAAGGAATTTGTACCTAATCAGGAAAACGCTTGGTCACACGATTCCTCTTCTGATTCAGAATGTCAGATTTTCCCTGAAACCTCAAAGAACTCAATTAATGAAAAACATCTAGTGCCTTCAGTACAGATAGGTGGAGGTATAAAGGATAGTGCATTTAGGGAAACAATGCCATGCCAAATCTCTTGCTTGGGTTTTCATTTACCCAAAACTGTGAAGGAAAAGATATGGCATAAGGAATTCGTGGATGTTTTTTCTCTGTTACCCTCAAAAAATAAGTTTCAAAAAGATGATGAGGAAAAAAGAAAAAGTCCTCAAAAATCTTTTTTAAAATTGGTTGCAAGGATTTTGTATTTACTCGGCAGTAATAGGGGAAAAACATCCAAAACTTTGCAGCAGATTATTCCATCATTTAGACTCCATTTTAGAAGCCTATAGAAATTTTGGAGGAACAGCTTGGTGCGCATATGATGAGTCATTTCGCCATAAATTAGCAGTTTTTCCAGATCTAAACTGGGGTCATAAGGATGTAGGATTATGGATTAACATTATGTTCCCACAAAGATCTCACAATTTTAGTCCCCAACTCCCTAAAAAAGGAGTTTGTTTCTCGTTCAACGAAACTTCATGCAAATGGCAAGGAAACTGTAAATATTAAGTCCTTGTTTTGTGCAGGAAATCATCCCACGACAAAATGTTAAAAATAATTTCAACAATAGCAAAGAATCCATTAGAGGAAGTGACACTGCTGAACTTAACAAGACTAATACAATGCTTAAGAACATATCCAGACAGACAGAAAGCGAATCTACTAATTGACGGCTTCTTTAATGGATTCTATGTTCCCTCGTTTCAAGGTTCTAGTCTTCTGTTTTCAGACAATTTAAAATCGGTCAAATAAGAAGGTGGTTTTAGAGAAAATAAATAAAGAAGTCTATGAAAATAAAGTTTCCGGACCATTTTCTTCTCCTCCCTTTCAGAATTGGCCTTGTCCCCAAAAACAAAGCCGTTAGGCTTTTATTTTGAGGGTAATTTCTATTACAATAAGGCCTTACCCATGGGTTTTTCGTGTAATTATTTTGAGGCATTCGCAAATTCTTACAGTGGATGGTAGAATCTCACTATAAAGGAGGTTATACCCTCCACTATTTGGATGATTTTCTATTGGCTCGAGTCATTCCAATGATTGCATAAATGTATTAAATACTTTTCGCCACATTGCGGATAACTTAAAAATTTCTATAGCTGAGGAAAAAACTGTATATCCCTCAAAGCAAATAAAATTTCTAGGTATAGACATAGACACCATTAACATGGAATTTAGGATTTCGATGGAAAAAAATCATTTCAACTAAGGCCATGTTAATAAATCTTTCCAAGGGCAAAAAGAGTACTCTACAGAAAATTCAATCTCTGTTGGGGTCTTTAAATTTTATATCCAGGGTCATTCCCATGAAGAGAATTTTTTCAAAACAGTTATATGCTGCCACGGGGGGTCAAAAGAACCCGTGGGATCATATACGCCTAAACAAATTATTAAAAGATGATATATCGGTTTGGATTGAATTCCTTGACAAATTTAAAGTCAAATCAGTATTGCAGGAAGAATTCATAGCCTCGGATTCCCTGCAATTATACACTGATGATACTGCATCGATCGGTGTTGTATTTAAAAATTCAATGGTCAGCTGAAAGATGGCCACCTGATTGGCAGATCGAACCATTTATCAAAAATAGAAATTTTCTAGAACTATTCCAGGTTTTGGTGTCATTAACAATATGGCAAGACCAACTTAAAAACAGACGTATCTTATTCTACATGGACAATAAGGGAGTGTTATTTGTGATAAACTGCTTCCCTGCAAAATCCGAAGCCATTATTAGCATTTTGAGACAGATAGTCCTTTTATGTTTAAATAACAACATTTGGATCAAAGCACAATATTATCCAGGAAAATCTAACATTATTGCTAACTCTCTGTCTCAACAGAATATCGCAAAATTCAACTTGTACCAAATGCAGAACAAAAAGGGATTCCTTGTCCAACAGGATTATGGAAATCGATTGGTCAAATATTATCAGCCTAATTAGTAAAGCGGTAGCAAAAAAATACAAGGGTCGCATATACGGCCGCATGAAAAAAGTGGACCATATTCTGTTCAAACAATAATTATAAACCTAATGACAAATAAATTTTACCAGCGATTCATTTTATAGATGAGTAATTAAAATCCAAAAATAGGGGTCAACATATACAGAAAATCCTGACAGGGGTTTCCTTTTTTCAAAAATTATTGGACATCCCCCCTTTCTCTATAAATCTTTTGTTAAAGCAGATTTTAAAAGGCGCTATAAAAAAAAACAACCAAAATTAGCTAGAACTCACCCACTATCAATTAAAAACTTTAAAAAGTTTATCCTTTTCTTACCTTCAATTTGCTTATCAGTTTACGAAGCCACTTTATTTAAAGCCACCTTCTTGCTGGCATTCTTTGGGGCGATGCGGATCTCTGAATACACTGCAATAAACAGAAGAGCAGATACGCCTTTACTTTTGTATGACTTAATTCTATCGTCTAACAAAATTAGCATTTTATTTAAATGGTCAAAAACAGATGTTTCGCCACGCTCGGTGGCTTCGTCAGGGGATGTGGGGTATGTGTCCACATACCCCACATCCCCTGACGAAGCCACCGAGCGTGGCGAAACATGTCGGGAGGGGTGGTATGACGTCCTGTATTTTAAACAGTGCCTGAAATGTTAGGGACTAGTATAAAAAGAGTACGCTGCAGAGACAGCACCAGACATTGAGGAGTGGAATTGAGCATGCCACATGAGCGGTTTAGCGTGAACAGTGACTTCTATGGATGAAATAGAGCAGTCAGTAGCACAAAAGTGTAGAGTGTAGCCTAGAGACAAGTGAATTGAGCAGACTAGTGGCAGCTTCAAAAGTACACACAAACCTAGCAATATTGTTTCACTGTTGTCCAGCCTGAATATAAAGGCCGAACGATAAAAGGATCTTAATAGGAGCGCCCAATCTGCCATCACATTGTATGAATGCACAAACAAAGTATTAGCAGAGGCTTGCAAGTGCAGCTATACCCCATACAAATGAATGGGAGGCACTGCACTCCACAGTGGCTACATGTGACAAAGGCAAATGCATTCATACACTCCAATTGTACCCTCCATCAGACACTGATAATTTTAATAGTTTTCTATAGTTGTTTGGTTCATTTATTTTAAAATAATAATTAATAAAGAAATATTTTTATTTTCAGTTAGGGACCCCTACGGGGAATTTAGAGTTTGAATAGACCATAGATGTGTCATTACTAATAATATCCCGAGGGTTCCTAAAAGGGACTTTATTTAATAAACTGTTTAATACAGGGGTTACCCCCCACTTACATTAAGTTCCAACCTTGGAAAAGCTATTCCATCTCCAATATTGTGCTATGGCGGGATTTCTAGCCCAAGGCATTAGCAAAGATATATTTAACCTAGAAGCCACACAGGTGTTCTCACAACAGGCAATTCCCTTGAGCAGTACGGACATTGTTACAGGTTTCAAAAATCTCAGTAAGACCTATAAGCAATATTATCGATCCTGGTGGGAAATAGCCAGCCTTGAGACATACTTGAATCAGAAAATAGTGTATAGAGGCCTGAGAAGCACTCTGAGACCTAACGTCCATACTGAGGATCCTGATTACATCAAAGGGTGGGAGGAAATCCAAACAGAGAGCTCTTTGAAGCTCATGAGATTTATGGTCGAGTATGAGAAAAAGTGCCTGGAACATACAGCAGAGCAATTAAATCAGGAAGTTAAAGAGATACTCACCTTTGGACTACATCCGGATTTTAAAAATCAGGAGTCAAAATTGCAGAAGGATCTGGAAATTCTAAAAGAGGAAATAAAAGAGAGGAAACATCGTAAATATATCCGGGACAGGCTGGATTTTGACACCAATCGCGTTTACAGTTGGAGAAATAGGCAAAACAACCCAATTAGACGTGCACGATATACGGATTACTCAGAATCTGATACATCTGGCACTGAGAGTACAAACAATCAAGACCCTAGAAATAGGGGGGGGGGGATTAAAAGAAAGGTGCGACACAACAGATTCAGAAATCAGAAAAAAACGGGTAATCCCAAAACAGACACATTAGAATGTGCCCAACCACAAGCAAGTGGTACATCTTCCTTCTTGGGTGGTTTTGCATTTTCCAACCTAAATATGGGGACTCAGAACAAGATAGATCAAGTGGCCTCCGTGAGATCCAAAGTACCTCCTGTTGTATCGACCCCCTTGGAAACCAAAGCATTGGTACCCACACATGGAAATACAGGTGGCACAAATGCAGTGGCATCACAAAATCAAGGTCCAATTGCGGCTGGACCATCAAACCTGTATGGTACTGTCATGGTCTTACCTCCTTGCTGTTCCCTTCGTTTGACATGTGCTGGCGGCCATCTTGGTTTCTGGGTTTTCTTGTAGCCTCCCACCCTGCGGCTCCTCCTTCCCACTGGGAGGAGCTGGATGCCCAGCTCATATATATAGGAGGTCTGTGGCTTCAGTTCCTTGCTTGGTCCTCCTGTGTTCACATGCTTCCAAGACTGCTGCTGCTTCTGGTTTCTGATCCTGGCCTCGTCTGACTACCCCGTTGGTTCCTGATTCCGGCTTCGTCTGACTACCCCGTTGGTTCCTGATTCCGGCTTCGTCTGACTACCCCGTTGGTTCCTGTTCCTGGCTTCGTCTGACTACCCTTCTGGTTCCTGACCTCTGTCTCCGCAAGACCCTGCTTCGGTTTAGCCATCCGTTCGGACTTTGCTTACGGCTTGCTCTTCAATAAAACCTTCTTATTTTCCACTTATCTCTTGTTGTACGTCTGGTTCATGGTTCCATGACATTAGGACCAAGCCATGAATTCTGACGGTACAGGGCCACCCTCGCTACCTACGCTGGTTGCCAGACTTGATCAGCAGGATCACCTGTTGGGTCGGTTCGCTGTGGCATTGCAAACCCTGCTTGAACGCACGGCTCATTTAGCTTCCGTTGCCGATGGGTCGGTTGTCGCTCCTGGGCCCGCTCCTACTGCCGCTCCGGTTGTTGCGCCAGAGTCTACCCTGACACCTGTTGCTGCGCCTGTGGTGTTTCAGGGTATGACCGGTTCTGCCCCCCTTCCACAGCGCTTTGGGGGAGAGCCAACTCAGTGCCGAGGTTTCCTTAACCAGGTGGGCATTTACTTCGAGTTGCTGCCACATGCCTTTCCTACTGAGAGATCAAGGGTGGGCTTCTTGATCTCGCTGCTCTCGGACAAGGCCTTGGCCTGGGCCAGCCCTTTATGGGAGAACAACAATCCGGTGGTTGCCGAGTTTTCCGGTTTTGTTGCTTCTCTTCGGAAGGTATTCGATGTGCCGGCTCGTGCTGCCTCTGCTGCGAAGCTCCTTATGTCCATCAGACAGGGTTCACGATCCGTAGCTGAATACGCCATTGAGTTTCGTACCCTGGCAGCAGAGGTGGGCTGGAATAATGAGGCTCTGGTCGCTGCTTTCTCTCATGGTCTCTCGGATGCCTTGAAGGATGAGGTTGCAGCTAAGGACCTACCAGTGGAGCTCGAGTCTCTTATTTCTTTCCTGATTTTGATTGACACCAGACTCAGGGAGAGACCTTCCTTTAAGGAGAGCCTGCGGAGGTCTCCTAACAGATTGGCGCCTACGTTTGCTGTCCCACCCGTGCCTCCCTCTCCTCCCACGCCTCCTGGGGATGACTTGTCTGGGGGTGAACCCATGCAGCGGGGGTTTGCTCGCCTGTCTGAGGGGGAGAGGGTACTCCGGAGACGCGAGGGCCGATGCATGTACTGTGGTCTCGGTGGGCATTTTCGGTTGGCATGTCCGAACCGTCCGGGAGAACGCTCGCACCTGAGGTCCTGTCGGGGGCAGATCTTGGGTGGAGTCTCCTCGTCCCCGGTTTCCCGTGTTGACAAACCACTGATCACGGTTGTCCTCTCCTGGGTCGGGGGCTCGGTGACGACCCAGGCGTTGGTGGACTCTGGTGCTGGTGGTTTGTTCATTGATAGAGTGTTCGTTGCCGCCAATTCCATTCCTCTGCAGCCTCGAGGTTCCCCACTGGCTCTTGAGGCGATAGACGGCAGACCCCTTCTGCCGCCACACGTGACTCATGAGACCCTTCCAGTGGGGATAGCCATTGGTGCCGTTCACAGAGAGTCGGTCTGTCTCCAGGTTATTTCGTCTCCACACTACTCGGTGGTCTTGGGGTACCCCTGGCTCCAGAAGCATAATCCGACTTTCGATTGGAGATCGGTCGAGATCCTCTCGTGGTCACCGCAGTGTGGGGCTAGTTGCATCCATGGGCCTGTCAAGTTGCTGTGTACTTCCTCGGACTCTCTGTTGCCTCCTGAATACGAAGAGTACCGGGATGTATTCGATAAGGTGCGCGCGGTTGCCCTACCTCCGCACCGCCCATACGATTGTGCCATAGAGTTACAATCCGGTGCCGTTCCTCCTCGTGGCAAAGTCTATCCACTGTCGGTAGCGGAGAATGAGGCCATGGAGGAGTACGTGAGGGAGGCGCTTTCACGCGGACACATTCGCAAATCCTCGTCCCCGGCAGGGGCTGGATTTTTCTTTGTGAAAAAGAAGGGCGGCGAGTTGAGGCCTTGCATCGATTACAGGGGTCTCAATCGCATCACGATCAAGAACGCTTACCCGATACCCTTGATTTCCGAGCTGTTCGATCGCCTCAAAGGGGCCACGGTCTTTACCAAACTCGACCTGAGGGCGGCATATAACCTGGTAAGGATCAAGGCGGGCGATGAGTGGAAGACCGCATTTAACACCAGGACCGGTCATTATGAATCCTTGGTTATGCCCTTTGGGTTGTGCAATGCGCCCGCAGTCTTCCAGGAATTCATCAACGATGTTTTCCGTGACCTGTTGCAGCAGTGTGTGGTGGTCTATTTGGATGACATCTTGGTATATTCTGCATCCATGGAGGCCCACATTCTGGATGTCAGACGAGTGTTGCAACGCTTACGAGAGAACAAGCTGTTCGGTAAGCTTGAGAAATGCGAATTTCACCGATCCCAGGTAACCTTCTTAGGTTACATAATTTCCGCTGAGGGGTTCTCCATGGATCCTGAGAAGGTTTCGGCTGTCTTACAGTGGCCCCAGCCCAGTGGGCTTCGTGCCCTGCAGCGCTTTTTGGGCTTCGCCAATTATTATCGGAAGTTCATCAGGGACTTTTCCATGCTAGCCAAGCCTCTCACGGATCTGACCAGGAAGGGCAGTAATCCTCAGGTCTGGCCGCTCGAGGCCATCCGAGCTTTTGAGGCTCTAAAGTCCGCCTTTGTGTCGGCTCCGATTCTGTCGCATCCCAACCCTGGGTTGCCTTTTGTCCTCGAGGTGGACGCGTCTGAGACGGGAGTAGGCGCCCTCCTGTCTCAGCGTAGAACACCAGAGGGTCCTCTGCTTCCTTGTGGGTTTTACTCCCGGAAACTGTCTTCCGCGGAGTGCAACTATCAGATTGGTGACAGGGAGTTATTGGCCATCGTGCAGGCCCTTAAAGAATGGAGGCACTTGCTCGAGGGCTCGGTGGTTCCGGTTCTCATCCTGACGGACCACAAGAATCTGACCTACCTCTCTGAGGCCAAGAGATTGACACCACGTCAGGCCAGATGGGCTCTGTTCTTGTCACGTTTTAATTACGTGGTCTCCTACCTACCCGGCTCCAAGAACATCAGAGCGGATGCCTTATCACGGCAGTACTCCGAGCTGTCCGGGGAGGAGTCGATTCCGACTACGGTCATACCCCCGAATCAGATCCTGGCCGCTATTCGCACCAGCCTGACTTCTCCTCTGGGTGAGCAGATTTTGGCGGCTCAATCTGGTGCTCCCTCTGGGAGACCCAACGGCAGATGTTTTGTGCCTGAGGAGTTGCGCACTCGGTTGTTGCGAACCTACCATAACTCCAAGGCCGCGGGGCACCCTGGAAAGAATCAGCTGTCCTGGGCGGTTTCACGTCTGTTCTGGTGGTCTTCTCTACGTTCCGACATCGCCGCATATGTAGCGGCATGCTCCGTTTGTGCCCAGAGTAAGTCCCCTCGACACCTTCCGTTGGGCCTTTTGCAACCCATAGCCACCGGGGAGCGTCCATGGTCACACCTGGGGATGGATTTCATTGTGGACCTCCCTGCATCCCGAGGCCATACGGTCATTCTCATGATTGTGGATCGGTTTTCCAAAATGTGCCACTGTGTTCCTCTCAAGAAGTTACCCTCTGCACAAGAGTTGGCCTCGATTTTTGCCAGGGAGGTCTTCCGGTTGCACGGTTTGCCCAAGGAGATTGTGTCGGATCGGGGGAGTCAGTTTGTGTCCAGGTTCTGGCGCGCCTTTTGCTCCCAGTTGGGGATTCATCTCTCTTTCTCCTCGGCCTACCACCCTCAGTCCAATGGGGCCGCAGAACGATCCAATCAGGCCTTGGAGCAATTCCTTCGTTGCTATGTCTCCGATCACCAAGACAATTGGGTTGACCTCCTGCCTTGGGCTGAGTTTGCCAGGAACACGGCGGTGAACTCTTCCTCTGGGACGTCTCCCTTCATGGCCAATTATGGGTTCCAACCTGCCGTGTTACCGGAGGTATTCTCTCCCCAGGATATTCCGGCTGTGGAGGATCACCTTTCCGTCCTACGTGCTTCTTGGGTACAGATCCAGAGGTCCCTTGAGGTCTCTGCGCAGCGCCAGAAACTCCAGGCTGATCGCAGACGAGCGCCCGCTCCTTCCTACCAGGTCGGAGACCGCGTATGGTTGTCCACCCGCAACCTCAACCTTCGAGTGCCCACTCCCAAGCTGGCGCCTCGCTTTGTTGGTCCCTTCCGAGTGCTTCGCAGGGTAAACCCGGTAGCCTATGCCCTTGCGCTTCCTCCTGGCATGCGGATCTCCAACGTGTTTCATGTCTCCCTGTTGAAGCCACTGGTGTGTAATCGTTTCACTTCCTCGATTCCTCGGCCTCGTCCGGTCCAAGTGGGCAATCGTGAGGAGTATGAGGTGAGCAATATCCTGGACTCACGCCTGGTCCGCGGCCGGGTGCAGTTTTTGGTCCATTGGCGTGGTTATGGTCCAGAGGAGCGTTCCTGGGTTCCCTCCGCAGATGTCCATGCTCCTGCTTTGCTCCGAGCCTTCCACGCACGCTTCCCTCAGAAACCGTTCCTTACTCCGCGGAGGAGGGGTCCTTGAGGGGGAGGTACTGTCATGGTCTTACCTCCTTGCTGTTCCCTTCGTTTGACATGTGCTGGCGGCCATCTTGGTTTCTGGGTTTTCTTGTAGCCTCCCACCCTGCGGCTCCTCCTTCCCACTGGGAGGAGCTGGATGCCCAGCTCATATATATAGGAGGTCTGTGGCTTCAGTTCCTTGCTTGGTCCTCCTGTGTTCACATGCTTCCAAGACTGCTGCTGCTTCTGGTTTCTGATCCTGGCCTCGTCTGACTACCCCGTTGGTTCCTGATTCCGGCTTCGTCTGACTACCCCGTTGGTTCCTGATTCCGGCTTCGTCTGACTACCCCGTTGGTTCCTGTTCCTGGCTTCGTCTGACTACCCTTCTGGTTCCTGACCTCTGTCTCCGCAAGACCCTGCTTCGGTTTAGCCATCCGTTCGGACTTTGCTTACGGCTTGCTCTTCAATAAAACCTTCTTATTTTCCACTTATCTCTTGTTGTACGTCTGGTTCATGGTTCCATGACAGGTACACCACCTATTGCCCCTCTTTTTTTAGGACAGAGCAATGTCCAACAGAGGGACAGAGAAAAGTGGGGATACAATATGAAGTAGCCCAGAGTGGAAATATTGTATCGACCCAGATTATAAACCTTTAATCACAGAATCTTACAGAAACACAAATTACTGTATTAGAGAAAGGCCTTACGTTCACGCCAGTACCGAATTTTTATAAATTCAACTGGATAAAAGATATCAATTTATTTGCACGAAAATTGGCATTGCATAAGCAATTCTCAAGCACAAATATAGAAACTGGTAAACTTATCCAGAAAGAGCAGCAAGCTCTAGATATATTGGAGAGTCTATACTTGGAAAGTGAAGGTGCCAGTGTAGAGATCATGCCCCCATTAACGGACCTCAAACCAAGGTCCAAATGGACTCCCCCCTTCTCACAGTTTCAAAAAATTGACACATTTGTGCAGTTGGTATCCCATGACATAAATAAGATTAGAATAAACAGGGACTTGAGCCCTGGGAACCTAACCAAGGAAGAACTTGAGTCATTGGATGAGTTAAAAACCAACAAAGACATAATAGTGAAACCAAGTGATAAGGGGGGCAACATAGTCATCCAAAATAGGAAGGACTATGAGAGCATGGTCAACAAACTATTGGGGGATAAAGAAATCTATCATATTTTATTGGAGAATCCAACCAAGAGATATTTGGCAGATCTTAAAAAGATCTTGACAACAGCCAGAGTAAATAATCTAATATCCAAGGATGAGTTGGATTTCTTATACAATAAAAGCCCCACTATTCCTACCTTTTATGCACTACCTAAGGTGCACAAGAGGAAGCACCCAATACCGGGACGCCCGATAGTTTCGGGCAACGACTCCCTAAGCCAACCTGCCAGTGAGTATGTGGATGAAATATTGAGGCCTTTTGTGTCATCTTTCCCTTCGTACATTAAAGACACCACTGACGTACTAACGAAAATAAGGGGAATTTCCCTATCTTCGTCCACATACCTGGCAAGCTTAGACGTAGAGGCCCTCTATAGCAATATAGATCATGAGCTGGGCATCCGGGCTACAAAGCACTTTCTGGACACCAAGAGCACAAATTTTCAGGAGCACAATGATTTTATTTTATCACTATTAAGATTTATTTTAACTCACAATTATTTTCTCTGTAGCGGTACCTTTTATCAACAGATGAAGGGTACCGCTATGGGGACTCCCTGTGCACCGACATTCGCAAATTTATTTTTGGGGTGGTGGGAAGACACTGTAGTCTTTACAGATAGCATGGCACCATTCACCAGTCACGTTTTATTTTGGGGACGATTCATCAACGATGTTTTGATTTTCTGGGAGGGGGAGAAGGATGAATTCATTACCTTTGTGGATAGACTTAACCACAACGACATTGGAATGCACTTTACCTCCGAAATTCATCCAAATCAAATATGTTTCCTGGACCTGTTGATTCAGAAGGATGCAGGTGGGCAAATCCTTACAGAGATCTTTCGAAAACCTACCTCTACAAACAGTCTCCTGCACTGGACGAGCTGGCACCCAGTGGCATTAAGAAAAGGAATACCAACGGGGCAATATTTGAGAGCCAGAAGGAATTGTGCCACCGAAGAGACTTTTAAGAAAGAGGCAGATGCGCTCTATAATAGATTTAGGAGCAGGGGTTACCCACGCAAATGCCTTAAGAAGGCATTCAATCGTGCTAAAAGCACAAATAGGGATGAATTACTATCTCAAGAATATAAAACCAATCAAAAGAGAGAAGGAAAAGACAAAAGGATCAGATGCATAGGAACTTATGATTGTGGCAACCAACAGGTGATGAAGATTCTTAAGAAACATTGGCAGGTACTTACCAGTGATGAACAACTGCGAGACGTATTACCATCATACCCCAGTGTGACGTATAGGAGAGGACCAAATCTGAGGGACAAACTCGTCCATAGCTTCCTACCTGAAAGACAAATGACAAACACAAGCTGGCTGAAATCTAGTATCACTGGATCCTTCCCCTGTGGGAATTGTACCTTTTGCAAATTCCTACCTAAAGTAAAACAATTTAAAAACCCCATGGATGGACGTACTTATGTGATCAGAGAGTTCTTTAATTGCCGAAGCAGTGGCATTATTTACATTGCATCATGCAACTGCCCAAAGTTATATGTGGGTAAAACCACTCAGGAATTGAGGCGTAGAATATCTGGTCACATCAGCACCATCAACACGGGTAAAGATATGTCACTCTATAGGCATATAACATATGTACATGGTGGTAATTTGGAAGTCCTTAAGTTCTGGGGATTGGAGAGAAAAACCCTGGGACCTAGGAGTGGGAATTTGGACATAAAGCTTCTGCAGGAGGAGGCCAGATGGATACACAGATTACAAACTATGAGTCCGGGCGGCCTAAATGAGGGTTTCTCATATACGGCCTTTATCTGACATAGCACAATTTAAGGAAATATACATACTTGATTGCAAACTAAAATAATCTGTGATATAAAAAATTGAAATATCACAGATTATTATTATTGAAGCAATAAACTAGGAAAAATTGCATCCCAGACCCCAGTTTAATTGAGGAATTACTGCGGCCCGATTATCAAAATACCACCTAATCCATATTAAAAGAGACAGCCGTAGCATCATACACATGGATATATATGAATTAGAGCAAAAGAGCTCTCTTGGTCATGTATAAAGTATGGTGGACAACTGATATAGGCAGCTCCGAGAATGGGTCCAAATACAGGTCAGATGTCTGTGGAGCCCTTGTGGACATATCCTAAGGTCCACATACCCCACATCCCCTGACGAAGCCACCGAGCGTGGCGAAACATGTCGGGAGGGGTGGTATGACGTCCTGTATTTTAAACAGTGCCTGAAATGTTAGGGACTAGTATAAAAAGAGTACGCTGCAGAGACAGCACCAGACATTGAGGAGTGGAATTGAGCATGCCACATGAGCGGTTTAGCGTGAACAGTGACTTCTATGGATGAAATAGAGCAGTCAGTAGCACAAAAGTGTAGAGTGTAGCCTAGAGACAAGTGAATTGAGCAGACTAGTGGCAGCTTCAAAAGTACACACAAACCTAGCAATATTGTTTCACTGTTGTCCAGCCTGAATATAAAGGCCAAACGATAAAAGGATCTTAATAGGAGCGCCCAATCTGCCATCACATTGTATGAATGCACAAACAAAGTATTAGCAGAGGCTTGCAAGTGCAGCTATACCCCATACAAATGAATGGGAGGCACTGCACTCCACAGTGGCTACATGTGACAAAGGCAAATACATTCATATACTCCAATTGTACCCTCCATCAGACACTGATAATTTTAATAGTTTTCTATAGTTGTTTGGTTCATTTATTTTAAAATAATAATTAATAAAGAAATATTTTTATTTTCAGTTAGGGACCCCTACAGGGAATTTAGGGTCTGAATAGACCATAGATGTGTCATTACTAATAATATCCCGAGGGTTCCTAAAAGGGACTTTATTTAATATACTGCTCCCCACTACTACTATGGCAACCAGGAGTTTAATAGCGTCCTGGCTGCCATAGTAACACTTAACGCATTTTGAAGACGGATCCGTATTCAAAAGATTTCAGTACACTTGCTTTTTTCTGGATCTGGCATGTAATTCGGCAATGGAGTACACGACGGATCCGGACAACGCAAGTGTGAAAGAGCCCTAAGTCGGATACTCTAGGTTGTTATTTTCTGGAGGGGTTATATGGAGAAGATGACATAGGGAAAGTTAGTACCCATTTTATAATAAATGAATTACTCCCTGCTGAATATACAGAAAATTTTGCCAAATACAAAAATCGCTTTTTCCGAAATTATAGCAAAATGGGTCTGGAAATCAGAACAATTACATTTTATGGAAAAAATTTGAATAAGAGTGAATAGAAGAATTGGAAAATTCATATCTAAACTAAATGGAGTGTCATGTAGACATACAGAACTAGAGGGATTTACGACGGGTCTGTATGATATAAATTCTTTGTCCAAAATTGGATTAGATATATTCAATGTAGGCTTGCAGAATTTAGTAGAAATTGGCTGCGGTGTAGAATAGCCAGACTGTTGGCAAATAGGGACTAACCCCACTAGGGGATGGGCCACCTGGTCAGGCCTTTACACAACCCATTACCTTAAATAAGAGACTGACAACTATTTTCCTTTTAATGCTGGGTGATGATCGGCTACAGCTTTCTTTATTTAACGATAACACCACTGTAAATGGCGCAGTATGCCAGCCGTTGGACTCCCAGCGGGCAAGTCTGCCTTGTGCCACAACCAAATTCCATACTGAATTATATATACCGCCAGCTGTGACTTGTTCTCATATCGTATATAGCTTCATTTATATTTTTCTCATTCGTGTTTTTTTATTTATTTATTTATTTTCTTTCTTTTTTTTAACACAAAAGAATACCTCACCTGAGGAACAAACGGATCCAATCCGTCAAAACCATTGCAATCAATCAGGGAGGGCGGGTGGGAAACCAGCTTATCCACCGTCAAGAGGAAGTGTCAAGCGCAATCCCAAGAATATATAGCCTCCCAGCACCGCCCCTTACCCCCAATGAATCATGGGAAGGCTTCCCAGTTAACTCCTTACAATACTTCTCCTCACTGCTCTTAAACCCTAAACAGGGCCATGACCCCCTATTAACTCTGGGCAGAGGGAATAAGGAAGGCCCTCAGTCTCTTATCACCCTCCATAGGCCGTCGGGTGCTCACCATTTTAGCGATGAGAGGCTATATGGCAGATGGGGGAAATAGTCGCTCAATGAGTGGACTAGGTATGGCTACTTTCACACTAGCATTCGCCGGTCCGCTCGTGAGCTCCGTTTGAAGGAGCTCACGAGCGGACCCGAACGCCTCCGTCCAGCCCTGATGCAGTCTGAATGGAGCGGATCCGCTCAGACTGCATCAGTCTGGCGGCGTTCAGCCTCCGCTCCGCTCGCCTCCGCACGGACAGGCGGACAGCTGAACGCTGCTTGCAGCGTTCGGGTGTCCGCCTGGCCGTGCGGAGGTGTGCGGATCCGTTCAGACTTACAATGTAAGTCAATGGGAACGGATCCGCTTGAAGATGTCACCATATGGCTCAATCTTCAAGCGGATCCGTCCCCCATTGACTTTACATTGAAAGTCTGAACGGATCCGCTCAGGCTACTTGCGCACTTGCGCACTTGCGAAATTTTTCTAAGTTATTAATGCAGACGGATCCGTACTGAACGGAGCCTCCGTCTGCATTAATATGATCGGATCCATTCAGAACGGATTCGATCAAGCGCAAGTGTGAAAGTAGCCTATTTAAGGTTAGTAAAGAATGGTAAGCGATTGATAATTTAAGCAATGAAATGTTTTATTTATTGGATATATTAATAAGGTAACAATAAACACCATGGCCAAATATATGCCAACTAAAAATAAATTAAATTTAAAACTTATTTGTGGTCATTTCAATTATTTATTGAGGTTTTATCTGATGGGTAAATATGACACCATGAGCAAACCTTTTTGCGGATGCAAGAAAGGGGGACATGGTGTCATGAACCCTCAAATGTTGCAATAAGATAAGATGGTAAAAAATTTACCTGGGTTACAAATGCCAAATGGTGCAGTCTGTGTGGTCCACGAGGTTGGATGAAGATGGTAATTGGAGGTTCTGGTAACCGACGTCTCGTGGAGCCTGTAAAAGAAAGAACAGCAGTTAGGTGCTGCGCACTGAAAGCGGGATTTCTGAAGAAACCCCCGCCCAACCCACCTGAAAAAAAAAGATGTCTCGGTGTTTGTTTGTGGAAATAGTCGCTCAACGAGCGGACTAGGTATTTGAAGTTAGTAAAGAATGGTAAGCGATCAAATTTAGTTTTGGGTTGTTTATGCAAATACAGATAACAAAAACATGTAATCACTGAACACAAACACAGATAATGTGTAACAACCATAGAACTCACAAAACCTAAAACAAAATTGCCTATACAAAATAGTAGAGAAAGTATTGCAAAAAATAAATGTCAGCCAATGGATTGCTAGCCCACAGACTCCGCCAATAAAATGTATAATTGAAGAAGGTGAGAGCACTGCAGATTTATTATTACTCACTCACTTATATAGCGCTGGCTTATTCTGTGCTTTAGGCTACATTTACATGAACATGGTGTTTTGCGGATCCGCTAAACATGAACACCAGCCCATGTGCGTTCCGCAATTTGCTGTCCTAGAAAATGTCTATTATTGTCCGCGGACAAGAATAGGACATGTTCTATTTATTTATTTTTTGCTGGGCCACGGCATGGAGCAACGGAGCAATCTTTTAAAATGAATGGGTCCGCACCCTTTCCGCAAAATTGCGGAACGAATGCAGACTCATTCATACGTTTGTGTGAATGTAGCCTTATACACATTAACATCACTCACAGTATGTCTTTAGAGTGTGGTAGCAAACTGGACTATCCAGAGGAAACCCAAGAAAACACAGGGAGAGCTTACAAACTTCATGCAGATGACATCCTTGATCAGATTTGAACCTAGAACTGCAGCAATAGCAAGGCACCAGTGCTAACCACTGAGCAACCATGCTGCCCATGCAATTGTGTTTATACTCACCTAAAACACACATACACCAATTGTTTCTTGTCAGTGACTACCATGCATATGAAATGGTAAGCATGCAGCTATGTCTAGAGTTTATTGTGGGAAGGGGGAGGCGTTAAAGAGGATATTTTGTGCATAGGGCAAACCAAATAAACACAGTTTTATTTTTTAGAGTTGCCAAATAATTATTACATATTTGAATGACAACAATTTTGCCAAATATTCCATAAATACGCATGCTATGGGTTCTTTCACACTTGCGTTGTCCAGATCCGTCGTGTACTTCATTTGCAGGAATTACACGCCGGATCCGGAAACAACGTAAGTGTGAAAGAGCTCTAAGATTGTCTAAGAATGCATGTTTTTCCAAATAGGAGACAAGATAGATGCCAACTGGACACCTAGCTGCTGCTGTACCTGTCAAAATGATAAATTCGGTATGGTGCACAGTGTCCCCACTAAGCAACAAATATGTGCAAAATGACTTTTAAGTCACTTATATCATAGTTAATTGTAAAATGAAAGGGGTTGTCCATGACTTTTATTGATCCTCAGGATAGGCTATCAATATCAGTTCAGCAGAGTCTGACATCCTGCATCTCTGCCAATCAGCTGTTTTATTGTAGCTCAGGTTCCAGAAGTGGGTGCCAGAACTACACAGCAAAATCCATTGTGTGGTGGACTGAGCTGGTTCTTGCAGTGCTGCTCCCATTTACTTCAATGGAAGCAGTGCTGCAGCTACCAGCTCAGTCCACTATACAATGGATGAAGCTGTGCAGTTCCAGTGCCTACTTCTGGTGCCAAAGCTAACCTGAAACAACTGATTGGTGAGGGTGCAGGGTATCCTGAGGATAGGTGATCAATATCAAAATTCAAGACAACCCCTTTAAGACTCTCTTTACATGTTGCAGTATTGCACCACACAGCCAATTACTGCATGGCAAAACCACATGTGCTTGCTGTGTTTTTGCTTAAAAAAATGCTTTTAAATAATTACTTCAAGAAAAACAAAGTGATCATTATAATTAATATCAGTATATAGTATATATAGTGGCTCTCCTATCTCGTTTATCTATGGTAAGGGTGCTTAGTTTAGAAGTGACTCACCCAGTCCCTGATGTAATAAATTATGGTTCAAATTAATACATAAACAAGCACTTACCATCCAAATCACATCTAAAACCAATGAATTACAAATAGATATATTAAAAATTATTTAATTTGACAAAAATGCTAAAATCTATTTGATTCACCCTAAATGAAAAAGCTAAAATCGATTAGTACCTAAAAATAATTAAAAAGTCCAATCAACATCCACTTAAAACTTGGTCTTACTTAAATACATAAAAAGTCCAGAAATTCAAGCTGATATATATGCAATGTCATTCATTCAGGAGAGGTTCAAAACCGATCGATATGGTGTAATAGTTCATAAATTGATTCCAATACAGATGAACTGGTATCGAATTAATAATGTCTCTTTTTCATCATTTGTAGTATATATGCTGTTGTAATGAGTACTATATTATTCGATCTGTCCATTCATATAATGGCGTATGAGAAAAATCGACAATCCTTTAAATTGTAAGTGTCTTTCTTTTCTTGCAAGTAAACATAGATAGCTCTACTCACTTTATAGTTGCTTTAGCATCTACACCAGAGGCGCCCCTCGTGCTGTATATACATTCACCCACCCTCGTATTGCTGTAAAGTCTGTATATATTGATTCCTTATACAGCATCCGTGTTGTTTCGATCCCGCAATGAAACTGGCGTCTCACGTGATGCTCCGTCATGTGACTTGTGTATCGGAGCTTGTAGTTCTGTCACGTGATGCCTCGGAAGGGTGTTGAATGAAGTGTGAGAAGAAATCTTTCTTAGTTGATCCTGTAATCCTTTTTAAATATCGCAATTAGATATACACTGTGTACGGGTAGTGGTGGTGATCTCTAACTATACACCAGACGCGTTTCAAGGTCTTCTAACCTCTTCCTCAGTGGCCAGGAAGAGGTTAGAAGACCTCGAAATGCGGCAACTACCCACCACTACCCGTACACAGTGTATATCTAATTGCAATATTTAAAAAAGATTACAGGATTAACTAAGAAAGATTTCTCCTCACGCTTCATTCAACACCCTTCCGAGGCATCACGTGACAGAACTACAAGCTCCGATACACAAGTCATGTGACGGAGCATCACGTGAGATGCCAGTTTCATCACAGGATCAAAACAACATGGCTGCTGTATAAAGAATTTATATATACAGACTTTACAGCAATACGAGGGTGGGTGAGTGAATATACACCTCTGGTGTAGACGCTGAAGCAACTATAAAGTGAGTAGAGCTATCTATGTTTACTTGCAAGAAAAGAAAGACACTTACAATTTAAAGGATTGTCGATTTTTCTCATACGCCATTATGAATGGACAGATCGAATAATATAATACTCATTACAACAGCATATATACTACAAATGATGAAAAAGTGACAATTTATGAACTATTACACCATATCGATCGGTTTTGAACCTCTCCTTTATATATATTTATGAATGACATTGCATATATATCAGCTTGAATTTCTGGACTTTTTATGTATTTAAGTAAGACCAAGTTTTAAGTGGATGTTGATTGGACGTTTTAATTATTTTTAGGTACTAATCAATTTTAGCTTTTTCATTTAGGGTGAATCAAATTGATTTTAAAATTTTTGTTGATTTTAAAATTTTTGTCGAATTAAATAATTTTTTATATACCTATTTGTAATTCATTGGTTTTAGATGTGATTTGGATGGTGAGTGCTTGTTTATTTATTAATTTTATCATTATAATTGCCAATAATTCTGATAACTGGTATCTGACACAACAGCAAAATCTATATTCCTTTACTCACAAATCTTTACTCACAAATACAGATAAAGCAGGGGCATTACTAGAGTCTCAAATGATCGGGGTCCCAAGCTCCAATGCATATAGCCCCAGTCAATGCCCCCTGCCCGCACTAGCACTAAAGACATTTGACTTGCTTTACATTCTGCATAGACACTATCAAACATACAGGAGTATACAGCAGCACATACCTTTCACATCCAGAGCCTCTCAAGTGGCGTCTCTACTGATTTTCTCTGTCATCATCTTCTACATTAGGTCAGGACAACTTCTCTCAGTCAGCCCTCATCTCTGCAGAGTGTGACACACAGACATCTTAGCTTGCTCACATTTCTATCATCACCCCCAACAACCTGGAGTCCCAACAGTGTTATCCTGCTGCTCGCTTTGCCTGCTAATACCCCCCAAATACTACCCTGAAGAAAAATTACTGCCATACAAATAGTCCCCCATAGTAATAGTGCTCTTCCAAGTCCCACCAATAGTAATTCCCTTCTAGAATGCCTCCTCCAACATACAGTCCCATGTAAATAACATCAATCCCCTGTCTTCAGCCCCTCCAACATACAGTCCCATGTACAAAACATCATTCCCTCCCTTTAGCCTCATCCAACACACATCCCATGTAAGAAACATCACTCCCTCCCAAACCGCCTCCACCATACAGTTCCATGTAAGACTACATGCACAGGAATATAAAAAATAAAAAAATAGGCGTTTAGAAGCAGACGCACTATCATAACCATTTTCTAACCCTTTGTGTGTCCATTTCCTCACCATCTGGCTGTTTAAAAATTGATGAATTTCATTGGCTTATCCCAACCCCCCATAATGGCCCCAATTATAAATAATGACCAAATATTGGCCCCCAGCATTAATGTCCCTTATAGTGGCCGCCAGCATTAATAATATGGCCCACAGTATATTTTCATGCGCGGGGACACTCGCTCCGCACTGGATGCAGCAGAACCTGATGTGATCGTGTGGTATCATCACGCTGGGAGCGCAGTTCTTCTGCATTAAGTGAGGAGTCTGTGTCCCTGTGCTTTGGATGAGGTGAGTATTTTTAAAATTATTTTATTTCCTAAAATATAATTTATCCCCACTGTACCTGTTTTTATCAGCTGTTAAATGGGCACGCTCATGTCTAGACAGCTGTTAAAAATGGCCTCATTGATTTCAATGCTAAAAAATAGGACTATTTGAGATTGGCTGCTATTTACTAGACCTTTAAAAAAAAGAAAATACAGCCGTGTGAACAGCCACATAGACTGTAATTGATTATAATTGGTTATATATGGATGCTACTTAAACTACTGTCACATGACCAAAATAACATCACTCTCCTCCAAAATACAGTCCTATATAAATAGCATCACTCCAGCCCTTCATCCCCTCCAACATACAGTCCCATGTAAATAATATCACTCCCTTCCCTTCAGCCCCTTAAATATACAGTCCCATGGAAATAACACCCCTCCCTCCAGCCCTAACATACAGTCCCTTGTAAATAACATCACTCTCTCAACCAAGCAGGGAGGTGGTGCGAGAGAGCAGAACTACAACTCCCAGCATTCCTCTGTCTCTCACACTGTATCCTTCCCTTCACTTACCTCTCCTCAGTCACAGAAGCCATCACAGTCAGGGTCTTCTCAACTAGTTCTCCTCTTCACAGCTTAGCTCCGCCCCTTCCCAACTTATCACATGACGATGACATCATCGAAGGTCCTTTTCCACCACTGAGCTCTGCCTCTAGCACAGATCACCTAACTGTGATGTCATCACAGGTCCTTCAGCTCCTGCAGTGCGTCCCTGGTAGCCCAAATTTTTTTTTAATTAGCAGGCAGTACATTCGGGGCCTGGGACAAAACATCTGGGGCCCAGGCCGCGAATGTTTTAACCTAGTGATGCCCATGAGATAAAGAAAGATAATTAAAATGATTCTATTTATCTAACCTGCTCTCTCAGAAGCTTGTCACATGTAGTGTCCGCCACACGGCCGTTGGATGGCCACAGCTGCGATGCAGTTGTAGTTGTCAGGTCCATCAGCTGGCTAAAGAAAGAAGTGACAACTCATTGTTATTTTTAATGGTCATTGATATTAAAGGGGTATTACCATCTCAGACAAATGGGGCATGTCGCTAAAATATGCCCCCATTGTCTGATAGGTGCGGGTCCCACCTCGGGGACCCGCATCGAGAACGGAGCCCTGAAAGTGGTGGAGGGTGCACTGTGCATGCGCAGCTGCCCTCAATTCCGCTGAAAAAAAGGCAAGAGCTGGCTCAGCTATTTCCATTAGCCCCATATAAATGAATGGGAGCAGTGTGCTCCCATTCCCTTCAATGGGGAGAGCGCTTGGTGGTGACCAGACCCAGAGAAACTCGTGGTCCTCAAGGCAACACCTTCCACGCTCTGTTTTCGATATAGATACGAGTCTCAGCGGTTGGACCCGCACATGTCAGACAGTGGGGACATATCCTAGCAATATGCCCCCATTGTCTCAGATGAGAATACTCCTTTTAGAAACAGCAAGAAGCTAACCACTTCTTTCATTAGCAAGCCCATCCAACAAGTGTGACAGCATGCTAACAATATTTTGTTGAAAATGCTTAAATGAATTGCTCCAGATAATTAAACCCACTCTCCCAGCCAGTAGCATCAATCAAGCTTGCATCCTTGATTGAGATATAAATTTAATCCATCTAAAAATAACGTCCCAGTATTGATCTTATTTGCTCAGAATCAGTATATGCTTATTCAAGGGAGTCTATCACCAGGATTCACTTTTAAATCAGGTACAATGCCTTGTAGGGCTAGCTCAGCTGAATGACGTTGAATCAATCCATATGCAAATGAGTAATTAAGTGCTCCAAGGGCGGACCAGAGCAACTCTGTGCACCCGTACTCCTCCCTCTTCATCTGTCGGCTCCTGTCTCCCCTTTTTGATTGACCAGGCCAGACAAGGTGACTATGCAATAATCCAGCCCAGTCAATCAAGAAGTAGGAACACTTTTATGCTTACTACTTAATTCCATATGTGTCTGTCCATCGTGTTCATGTCTTCAATAGGAATCTACAAAAAAGAAAAATCATGGAATGAGAAGGTGTGTCCAAGTTTTTGATTACCACTGTAACTGCATGTGAATTAAAAGTACCTTGTTCTCTAGAAGGAAGCCAGTGAACAGTATCATTACATTCAGCTAAGCTAGGCCTACAAAGCATTGCCTCTAGTTTAAAAGTGAACTTACTGATGACAGACTCCCTGTAAACTATAATTTTTGCTTTCTAAATAACCATACCAATTCATATAGCACCTCTTCATCCTGTTTTCCAATCCAAATGGCACCAAGTATAGAAAACAGTACTGTAAGAACACCATGTTTTAATTTGCCAAAAAAGATAGGTTATATGATTTTTTTCTAAAGCAGATGGCAGATGCTTCTTCTATTTCGTATGATTATATAATGCTATCTGTCCAAGGATTACTGCTCTTTACACTCCAAAGAAACTGACATTTATGTCACACTTAGTGGAAGTAAGGTAAATTCAGCAGTACTACATTCAAGTTACCAAGGACACTTGTAGTCATTTTCTTAACTGTCCTTGACAGTGTCCTCATTAAAGAAGCTAGCATTAATTAAGGATGAAAATAGCCACATTTTTCTAGAATCCAGCTTGGCCACATAATAGGTGTCTTCTCTTCTCTTCTTCTGCTATATAAAGGGTCATCCATGTTACAAATGTTGCCTTGATGACACATAAACATCTGGAGCATGCAATTGCGTGTGAATTGGATGAATGAAGCCAATGCTGACAATGTTGTAAAATGTTTTCAGACCCACTGTTTCTTAAAGAAGCTTTTATGCTTTGATTAGTATCACTGTTTAATTGACAGCCTCTCCAGTTACTTAATTATTTTGGAAGGTAAGGCAGACAGCAAGGAAATGAATAAGATTCAATGAATGAATTCCCCTTGCCGTGGAAACAAATGAGAGAAATTGGCAGAAAATGAAAGTGTTCTGAATCAAACAGAAAGAGCTCTGCATTGGCCATATAAATGTCATTGGTATAGAATCTGAAGAGCTATGTAATTAAAATAAAACTCAAAAAGTATATTAATGTAATACAGGACAAAAATGTAATTTGCTTTCCTAAAATGAAATAAAATGAGTATGCTTTACACAAAATTACAACTTAGCTGAGTCTCTGTTGCATTAAGCTAGCTATTACACTTGTCCATATAAACATTCTCTTTTTCAGCAAAGGGTATTATATGGACAATAAATGTCTGATAGATGTGGGTAACACATGAGATCCAAATCTCTACAAGGGAGGCCCCTGACTCCATCTGGTTTCTGTAACTCCTATTTACTTGTATAGGAACTACAGAAATGATGTAACATGGCATGCTTGGATAATTCCAAAGTTCTGACCACCTCAGGTTATCAAATCCTGGTGGAATAAGGTGGGGGGGGATGGGAATGCCCTTTTAACTCTGTGTCTATAGGAGGCTCGTTATTTAGGACTTGGTAACACTAATTGAATCCCCAGCAGCATTCTTAACTGTGAATTAGACCTCAGGCCTCATGCATGTTTTCCATTTTTTTTCCCCCAAAATGCATTGTATTGTACTTTATTGCAGATTTTTGGCTTGGATTTTTAGTGCCAAATGCAGGATATGTAGGGCATTCTTCCATTGAGTTATGTGGAATCCACACTAGTAATCTACAGAAAATCTGCCACATGAAAACATTACTTCTTTTTCTCTCGGTCACAGAATAATACAGGTTAGCAGGTTAGACCACGCCCCTCCCACTCCTCAGCCGACAGGGATTGAAAAAATGAAGTTAAAAATCAACTTCTGCCAGTTGCAGAGGTGGGAGGGAGGGTTACTTTCTCCCTGCAGCTCACACTCAGACAGCTCAGTGCTGCTGTCTAAGAGTGAGCTATTCAAAAGGACACGCCCACATATCCGGTAAGGCCCCGACCCCTCCCACTCCTCAGCTGACAGAGATTGAAAAATGAAGTTAAAATTCAACTTCTAAATCCCGCTAAGTCACACCCCTATTCTGGTTAGGCCACACCCCTCCCACTCCTCAGCCAACAGGGATTGACAAAATATGAACCTAAAAATCAACTTCTGTCAGCTGCAGGGGTGGGAGGGAGGGTGACTTTCACCCTACAGCTCACGCTCAGACAGCACAGTGCTACTGTCTGAGAGTGAGTTGTTCAAAAGGACATCCCTGTGTCCATCCAGGCCCTGTGCCAGACGGAGGACAGACGGATTTTCCGGATTGGACCTCTGGCCACCCTAGGGGCAGGCTGTTGTGGAGGTCACAGTTATGGGGATGGTCCGTTATGGAGGTCAGTGTTAAGGGCAAGATTTCTGTAAAGGCCACTTTGGAGGTTACTGTCAAGAGGGTGGTGTGCTGTGAAAATCATTGTTAAAGGGGAAGACTGCTGTGAAGGTCAAAGTGAAGAGGTGGGCTGTTGTGGAGGTCCAATTTTAAGGAAACGGGGCATGTGGGGGGGTGTCAGTGTTAAGGGGTGGGGGGCTGTGGAGGTCACTGTTAAGGCGGCGGGGTGCTGTACTGTCGATATCTTTTAACGGCACACACAAACATTAAATTAAATAGATGAAATATACCCGAGCGAAGCCAGGTCCTTTAGCTAGGTATTAACAAGATACAAAAGCTTTCAGCCCAAGCGTAAATCAGCTACCTTGATCAGCCACACTTTTTTCTCGTTGTTAGTGATACAAATGCTACAATCACACTGCATACTGATATGTGGACCAATACAAAGATGACATTCTCCAGTACAAACAGTTTCTGTTAAATATTTATTGCAGGCATCATACCCTTGCATATCAATGAGGTTGACACTTTAGCTGTGGATCACCTTTGTTAAATCCCATCATCTGCTTAAGTCCCAAAGCAAAGTAAAAACATTTGTGAGTGGCCACCTGCAGCTGTTGAAATAAGATGTGTAGTTGCCATTCTTGTAGATGTTGGGTAATAAAACCTGGATCCAGGACTGTGTAAAAGGGATTACATTTGGGGTGATGTACTCTGGCAGCTGGCACGCATTCTGTCTGATGTTATTTCATGGCTTGTAAAATCTATTCCTTTATGAACACAGTGGCAAACTTTGTAGTTCAAGCTGTACTTACATCATGTGCCATGCAGCTCTGAAGCCAGCGCTGAACTGTTCTTAAATCTGTGCAGTTGTTATACAGATAATATAACAGACTTCCTAGCATGTGCAAAAGTTCTTTCAGAGGATTAACATGCGGGCCACATGGACCATATGCATTGGCATCAAACATCCATATGCACAGTATGGACATTTTCTGTTTTAATAAAATAGGTAAAACATATAAACATAAATGAGAATCTAAACGGAGGGAAAGGTACAATTGATTTCATTATCACTATTAGTGTTGAGCATGTATATTAGAATCGTGAATTTTAATTGCAAATATCACCACTTCGAGAATTTGCAAATATTTAGAATATAGTGCTATATATTCGCATTCGCTAATAGTGTTGAATATTCTAATCGCGAATTCATCACAAATATATTACATTACATTACGATTTTCGCAATCAAGTAAATAATGACTGGAGTTGTCGAATTTGCGAATTTATGGTGCATATTAGGCCAAAAATATTGAAAATTCAAATATTGCCTATGCCGCTCATCACTATTCGCAAATTAATATCTTAATTATAAAAAAAAAAGCTAGGGTAACATTTTCTAGAATCTCCACTAGAGATGAGCGAATAGAAGTTGACGAAGTGGAATTCGATCTTAATTTCAGGAAAAATTTGATTCACACCTAATCTGAATTTCCTCACGCTTTGTGGTAACGAATCGCATTTTTTCCTAAAATGGCTGCTGCACGTGTTAGAACATGGAGCAAGGAACTTTGGTAACGAGGGATCACCCACAATGCCATGCATGCAGCCAATCAGCAGCCAGCCAGCCCTGTGATGTCACAGCCCTATAAATAGTCTCAGTCATCTTAGATTCAGCCATTTTCCAGTGCAGGGAGAGACGTTAGCAGGCGCTAGGGACAGTGTTAGGAAAGACTCGAAAACTTATATTTTGCTCAATAGAAGGTCAGGGAAAGAGTATTAGAAGCAGAACAAGGTTCAGTAGGGGAGGTTACAGCCTGGGTAATAGGAGCAATTCTTTTTTTTTTATATTGACAATTTTTATTATTTTTACATTTTCATAGTCATAACAATAACAGAGAGCATTGACTGGTATACAATGTAAAGAGTTGTACACATATGGTATTTACGGTTAACAGTCAAAAATACAATGTGCATGTGTACACACGGAGAAAGGCCTAAGAGGCCTCCAATAGGAGCAATTCTATTACACCTTGCTGCACTGACTGGGCATCCAAAATGCTATTATACTGCTGCTTTCAGGTTTGCAATAGATGATGCCTCTGTAATTCCAGCAACCTTGTTTGTTATTGGGGTGCATGTACTGTGTGATACATCCATTAATAGGGTGTATTACTAGGAAATATTTCTATGTCCTATTAGCCCTTGTGCGGTGCAGTTATATGTTTTAAAGCCTTATTTGTGGTTTATTGGTGGAACAAAAGGGCTTATTTGCCGTTGTGCGGTGAGGTGACATTACCAAATTACAGCCTTTTTTGGGGTGTATTAGTGAAAAAAAAAAGGTATTATTAGCCATTCAGTTATATGTTCGGAAGCCTATTTTGGGGTGTATTAGTGGGGAAAAAAAGGGCTTATTTGCCATTGTGCGTGAAGTGACAAAATGACACCTTTTTTGGGGTGCATTAGTGGAAAAAAAAGTCTTATTTGCTGTTCAGCGATGCAGTTATATGTTTTAAAGCCTTTTTCGTGGTGTATCAGTGGGAAAAAAAGGCTTGTTAGCTAGAGATAGCCTTGCGGTTTGCCCGGCGGTCGTTTCACAGTGAACTTTACTCGTTCACGGTTCGCCGAACATGCGAACATATGGCGATGTCCGGCGGCGCCATATTCTTTTGTATTGTGCCGAACTTTGACGCATGACACATCCATCAGGTGGGACAGGACAGCTAATTGAGATGTTTCAGCACATGGACATACCCCCTACCCTATAAATAAACCCGATCTGGGAGCCATTTTACATTCTGTTTTTTGCCAGTGTAGGGAGAGGTTGCTGTGTGGAGCATGGACAGACTGGTAGGGACACCAAACGCTAGCTAATAGGGCCACAAAAGTCTTTTTCAGGACTGGTATAGGTGTGATATACTGATTGGGGGGTGTGATATACTTATAATATACTTTCTAACATAGAAAGTATATTATAGTGCATTTGTATTGTTCAGCAGTTGTTTGCGGTTCTGCTGCGATACTGCAGCTATACAAAGGGACAAACACTATTGGAATAACTAATTGCAACTGGTGTGACATACCTGTTGCCCCCGAAAAAAAACTGATTGAGGGGTGTGATATACCTATAAAATTACTTCTAACATAGAAAGTATATTATAGTGAATTATATTGTGCAGCAGTTGTGTGCGGTTCTGCTGAGATACCGCAGCTAGATAGAGAGGCAAATGCTATTAGAATAACTAATTGCAACTGATTAAGGAGTTCTATATACCTGTTTCCACAAAATACTGAGAGGGTATTGATATACCAGCTTCCACTAAATATAGATTGAGGCCTGCGATACACCGGCTCCCACCAAATATTTATTAAGGGGTTTGATATGCCAGCTTCCACCAAGTACTCATTAAGGGGTTCTATATACCTGTTTTCACAAAATACTGATAGAGGGGATTGATATACTGGTTTCCTACAAATATTGATTAAGGCCTGCGATACACCAGCTTCCACCAAATATTGATTAAGGGGTTTGATATGCCAGCTTCCACCAAGTACTCATTAAGGGGTTCTATATACCTGTTTCCACAAAGTACTGAAAGAGGGGATTGATATACCGCCTTCCACCAAATATTGATTGAGACCTGCGATACACCAGCCTCCACCAAATATTGATTAATGGGTTTGATATATCCTTCCAGAAAATACTCATTAAGGGGTTCTATATACCTGTTTCCAAAAAATACTGATAGAGGGGATTGACATACTGGCTTTCACCAAATATTGATTGAGGCCTACGATACAACAGCTTCCACCAAATATTGAGTAAGGGGTTTGATATTCCAGCTTCCAGCAAATACTCATTAATGGGTTCTATATACCTGTTTCCACAAAATACTGATAGAGGGGATTGATATTCCGGCTTCCACCAAATATTGATTGAGGCCTGTGATACACCAGCTTCCGCCAAATATTGAGTAAGGGGTTTGATATACCAGCTTCCAGCAAATACTCTTTTAGCAGTTCTATATACCTGTTTCCACAAAATTCTGATAGAGGGGATTGATATACCGGCTTCCACTAAATATAGATTAAGGCCTGCGATAAACCAGCTTCCACCAAATATTGATTAAGGGGTTTGATATACCAGCTTCCACCAAATATTGATTGAGGCTTGCGATATACATGCTTCCACAAACACTGCTCTTCTATAGGGACTTTGTCACAGGGTAATTTTGAAAATGACAGGGAGAGGAAGAGGCAGGCCATTCCGCAGGGATGGTTGGCCAGGTGCACCAGGCCGAAGTCTAAATGGGAAGTTGGATAATGTGCATCCTCCTCACTCTCTGCTGTGTGCACCTGCAAAGACAACATCACCGCCACCAACACCATAGCCCCTCCACTCGAGTTAGAGGAATTATTTTCTTATCCATTCCCAGACCTTACCGATGCGCAGCCATTCTTGGCATCGGATCAGGAAGAGGAAATGGCAACAGCCGCCACCCAGCGATCTGACGACAGCACCCAGATCAACCCAAAGACAGTGGTCCCCACTGTTGCTGCCTACTCTGAGATCACAGTGGCGGTAAAGGTGACGATTATGACATGTTGATAAATATCACATGGGTGCCCACAAGAGAGAAAGAGGAGGGGAGTTCAGAGGGAGAGACAGAGTAGCAGATAGGGGTAGAAGGCGAAGGTGAGACGTTGCCATGCTCGCTCAATTTGACAGTTGGTAAAGTGGTGTGCGACAACGGTGCCAATCTGCTGAGCGTGCTGAAACAGGACAAAATGACACACGTTCCGTGCATGGCACACGTCCTGAACTTAGTCGTGCAGCGATTCATTGCCAAATACCCCAGGGTCCAGGACGTCTTGCTGCAGGCCAGGAAAATCTCTGCCCATTTTATAAGATCTTACACGCCAATGGCTTGCCTTGCTGACGTTCAGCGGCGACACCCCTTGCCCATCAGACGTCTGATTTGTGACAGCCCAACACACTGGAACTCCACATTGTATATGCTTGATAGGCTGCTCCAGCAGCAACGTACCGTTAATGAATACCTGTCTGAACGCTGCAACAGGACAGGTTCTGGGAAGCTTGGTTTCTTTTCACCGCGCCAGTGGCTGTTCATGTGCGACACATGCAGACTTCTGCAGCCATTTGATGACATCAACCAAACTGGTCATTCGCTGCCAGGGAGCCATCAGAGACATTGTACCTTACGCCTTCTTTCTGGAGTGTGCGTTGCTTCGTTTCATTGATCAAGCCGTCGAGCTGCAGGAGCTGGAAGATGAGGAAATTGCAATATTTATTGAATTCCCAGGGGGGGCTACTCTATCTGAGACAAGTCAGCAGGAGTCTGAAGAGGAGTCAGGGGAGGATGGTGGCTGGGGGGAGGAGGAGGAGAGACAAGAAGAGCAGACTTTAAACTTTTCTGGGATCCCTGGTGTTGTCCGTGGCTGGGGGAAGGAGAACGAGGACAACATTCTCCTGGGTGATGAGCAGGAACCGAGGCACTCCACCGCTTCCAATTTAGTGCAAATGGAGGCCTTGATGCTCCAGTGCTTGAAGAGGGACCCCGTATAAAAAGCATAAAGGGCAAGGACCAGTACTGGGTGGAAACATACTTAGACTCCCTGTACAAACACAAAATGGCGAACATGTTACCAGTATCACAGAGGGCTTTCAGAATGCAGCATTTCCAGGCCTTGCTGCGAGAGATGCTGCATTCTGTTGTTGCGGGCGCTGGCAGAGGAATTTCCACCCACAGCAAAACAGGTGCGGGTACCAATCCTACCGAACCTGCAAGAAGAGGGTGGCTTGAAGATGTGTTGGTCACTTCGGATATGAGATCATTTTTGCAGCCAACCCATTGACAACCACCCTCCGGATCCAGCCTCAGGGAATGCCTAGACCGACAGGTGTCCGACTACATCGGGTTAACGGCTGATGTGGACGCTCTGAGAAGCGAGGAACCCCTGGACTACTGGGTGTGCAGGCTTGACCTTTGGCCAGAGCTAACACAATTTGCCATGAAACTCTTGGCTTGCCCCTCATCGAGTGCCCTGTCCGAAAGGACATTCAGCGTAGCAGGGGTGACCGTGACCGATAAGCACACTCACCGTGCTCACAACAGCATAGACTAATTCACATTTCTAAAAATGAATGAGGCATTGATCTCGGAGGAATTCAAGACCAGTGGCGACCACGTGTAATTGAATTTACTCATGCCAGCCTACACATAACCGCCACCACCCAGAACAAAGAATGGTCCTTGTCTTCTGTATATACAGTGGCATAAAAAGCCTTTTCTGTAAGTTGAATGCCTAATTTTTGGGGCCTCTACTCTAGTGGCCTACAGTAAATTGTTATTCAGTGACCGCCTAATGCACCTCCGGCCACATAATCACTTGTTTTTTTCTGTCTGGTAAATGCCTAATGTTTGGGGCCTGTACTCCACTGGCCTGCAATAAAATTGATATCCAATGACCATCTAATATACCTCCAGCCACATAATCACTTGATCTTTTCTGTCCGGTGAATGCCTAATTTTTAGGGCCCATACTCCCGTGGCCTAAAATAAAAATTGTCTAGGCTCCAGCGGGGTACATTTTTGAGAATTTCCTTATAAGACGCATAAAAATGGCCCCTGATTAAAATACTTTTTTTTTGCGGGAATTTTTGTCATTGATCCCTCTCTAGTAAGTCACTGTCCATGTTGTGGGACTATTTGTGCACTTATAGTAAGTATTTGGTGGCTGCAAATATGACTTGAAGGTTTTCCAGGTTCACCTGCCATTAAAGTGAATGGGGCCCGCCGTAAACTTGAGGTTTGCGAACATTTGATCGCGTTCGCGAACAGTCCAGGCCGATGTTCATCCATCACTATTGTTAGCCGTTGTGAGGTGAAGTGACAAAATTACAGCCTTTTTGGGGTGTATTAATTTCCTTTTTATTTATTTATTTGTTCTAACAGTATGTCAGACAGAGAAGTGACAGGACCTGCACAGGGGAGGGGCAGAATCCTAAATGTTTCTGGAGCACAAACAGGTCGCAGCAGAGTAAGGGGGAGTGGCAG
The DNA here is from genome assembly GCF_014858855.1 of Bufo gargarizans. Taxonomy (NCBI): domain Eukaryota; kingdom Metazoa; phylum Chordata; class Amphibia; order Anura; family Bufonidae; genus Bufo; species Bufo gargarizans. Next base: position 298,327,782 of record NC_058083.1, read on the forward strand.
CAGGGATCAATTAGAGAGGCCTGAGCTCCCTATGTCATCTAGCGGTTGTGTCTTGACCAGCAATCCAGCAGTGCTTGAATGGTTGACTCTGTCATCCACTTCGTCCCAAGTGACAACAGACACCCCCCGCCAAGAGTAGGTGGGTTCGTCAGACACAACCCTTAGCTGGCATGGCTAGGGAGCAGGCCCTGTGCCCTCACCTGTTCTCAATCTGCCTCTGTCCTTTTCTGTTCCCTCAGCCAGACAAGTATTATATGCTGTGGGCTCAGCTCCACTATATAGCGAGGATGAGCTACTAGAGGACAGTCAGCAGCTACTGCCCAGCCAAGATTTGGAGGACACATCCACATCCACAAGTGGCGTGGGAGCTGGTGTTGCGAGCAGTCAGGCTCCTGGCTCAAAAACAGTTGAGGAGGACATCAGTGACGTGCAGACAGTTCTCGATGATTATGTAGCCGATCGCAATTGGGAGCCGAGAGACGAAGGGGCTTCATCATCAGAGAGGGTGGCAGCTTACGTGTGAAGCAGCGACAAAGCCAGCAAGTTGGTAGCGTGGCCGGGAGTCAGCGGGGTGGCATCAGTGGGAGGTCGGGAGCCAAACGTGCCTGGGGTAGACCACCTGCTTTGCAGGTGCAGGGGTTCTCAGAGGCAGCGGCGGTAGCTTTCAGTCAGTGCGGAGTGTTGGGGGTAAAATCACCTACTCTGCGGTGTGGCAATTTTTTATTAAGTCGCCTTAGGAGGTGAACATGGCCATTTGCCGAATCTGTGGGCAGAAGGTAAAGCATGGCCAGGGTGCTAATGTTGGTACCACGGCCCTAAATTAGCCTATGCAGCGTCACCATAATGTGGCCTAGGAGAACCGTAGCTCCGATGTGGTAGTCCAGCCAGCTGCAGCAACTGCTGCATCACCCAGTGGCACGCACCCGATTTCAGGCAGTCAAGGCTACACCACCTCAGCCGAAGGGAGTTGCCTGTCCCTCCCATCTTCTACCGCTCCTGATGCTCCTACTCCTCGTCAGTCATTTTGTCAGCAGTCGATCACCGAAGCGATTGCCAAGAGACAGCAATACGCATGTGGTCATCCTATGGTGCTGAAGCTGAACGTGCTCCTGGCCAAGTTGCTGATGCTGCAGTCCCTCCCTTTCCAATTGGTGGACTCTGCACCTTTCAGAGAAATGATGACTTGCGCCGAGCCGAGGTGGAGTGTCCCAATCCGTCATTTCTTTGCAAAAAAGACAGTACCTCCAAACTATGTCACCTTGCCACTTTGTGGTCTCCTAATGTTGCTGCCACCTCACAACTGTGTCTCTGGGCCACTCTGTGGTCTTCTCATGCTGCTTCTGCTGCCACCTCCACACTATATCACCTTGCCACTCTGTGGTCCCCTGATGCTGCTGCCAACTCACAACTATTTCTTCTGGCCACTCTGTGGCCTCCTCATGCTCCTGCCACTGCCACCTCCACACTATGTCACCTTGCCACTCTGTGGTTTCCTCATGCTGTTGCTGCCACCTTCACTCTCTGTCATTGTGCCACTCTGTGGTCTCCTTATGCTGCTGCCACTTCAGCACTCTGTGGTATCCTGATGCTACTGCAACATCACTACTATTTGGTCTCCTAATGCTGCTGCCACCTCCACACTATGGAACTGGGCCACTTTGTGGTCTCTTCATGCTGCTGCCACTACACTACTCTGTGGTCTCCTCATGTCATTGTGCCACTCTGTGAATACCACTAGATATCTATATACATTATATCCAATTATTAGGCATATTTGTGTGGTCATCAGGCTGAGGTTCTGCCTGAGAGCCATATTTTCCTGTAACAGTTTCCATACATGATCTTCATTTTTCTCTGCATATGATTTTGTGTATGTGACACCCAAAAATAATACCTCCTGAGCTTTCTGTGTCTGTTTAATTCCTGAACAATGGAAATGCATTTACATGAAATTGCACCTTGGAAATTTTGACTAGGTTTTCACCAATGTTAATAACAGGAGGCAAGCAACATAAAATGTAAAGGCGGATTTACTCTGCGCAACTATTGGGCCAATTATCAGGAACAAACGTCAGTATAAATGCTCATTCCTGATAATCAGTAGTGGCAGGGGCAATATTCGAATTTGCGATATTTCGCGAATATTTGGTAGAATATTCATCATTTATTCGAGAATTTGCGAATTCGAGATTATTTTCGTGATATCGATAAATCGGCAATGTAATATTCGTGTAATGCACTTGAAATACAGGGTCACTATAGCTAAATTTTTCAAGCTGCTAGGAGTTTCCTGAGACTGGAGAAAATGGTAGGAACGGCAGAACATTACAATAGCTTTATATGCAGATAGAGTGCTCCAAAATCATCGGCACCAATGATGTGAATATTTTGGCGCAATACGTGCAACTTTACATTTTACAGGTCTGACTACTTATTAGTGATTAGCACACTAATGTGAACTTGTGACATCACAGCACTATGTATGTATGTATGTAGCATACATACATACTGTACATACAGACAGCACTATGTATGTAGCATGTATGTATGTATGGACAACAGACAGCTACACTATATCATTATCTAACCTACACTGACAATCTCCCACTAACTATCTGTATTATACAGGTCCTTCTAAAAAAAATAGCATATTGTTATAAAGTTCATTATTTTCTGTAATGTACTGATAAACATTAGACTTTCATATATTTTAGATTCATTACACACCAACTGAAGTAGTTCAAGCCTTTTATTGTTTTAATATTGATGATTTTGGCATACAGCTCATGAAAACCCAAATTTCCTATCTAAAAAAATTAGCATATTTCATCCGACCAATAAAAGAAAAGTGTTTTTAATACAAAAAAAGTCAACCTTCAACTAATTATGTTCAGTTATGCAGTCAATACTTGGTCGGGAATCCTTTTGCAGAAATGACTGCTTCAATGCGGCATGGCATGGAGGCAATCAGCCTGTGGCACTGCTGAGGTGTTATGGAGGCCTAGGATGCTTCGATAGCGGCCTTAAGCTCATCCAGAGTGTTGGGTCTTGCGTCTCTTAACTTTCTCTTCCCAATATCCCACAGATTCTCTATGGGGTTCAGGTCAGGAGAGTTGGCAGGCCAATTGAGCACAGTAATACCATGGTCAGTAAACCATTTACCAGTGGTTTTGGCACTGTGAGCAGGTGCCAGGTCGTGCTGAAAAATGAAATCTTCATCTCCATAAAGCTTTTCAGCAGAAGTGCTCCAAAATCTCCTGATAGCTAGCTGCATTGACCCTGCCCTTGATAAAACACAGTGGACCAACACCAGCAGCTGACATGGCACCCCAGACCATCACTGACTGTGGGTACTTGACACTGGACTTCAGGCATTTTGGCATTTCCCTCTCCCCAGTCTTCCTCCAGACTCTGGGACCTTGATTTCCGAATGACATGCAAAATTTGCTTTCATCCGAAAAAAGTACTTTGGACCACTGAGCAACAGTCCAGTGCTGCTTCTCTGTAGCCCAGGTCAGGCGCTTCTGCCGCTGTTTCTGGTTCAAAAGTGGCTTGACCTAGGGAATGCGGCACCTGTAGCCCATTTCCTGCACACGCCTGTACACGGTGGCTCTGGATGTTTCTACTCCAGACTCAGTCCACTGCTTCCGCAGGTCCCCCAAGGTCTGGAATCGGTCCTTCTCCACAATCTTCCTCAGGGTCCGGTCACCTCTTCTCGTTGTGCAGCGTTTTTTGCCACACTTTTTCCTTCCCACAGACTTCCCACTGAGGTGCCTTGATACAGCACTCTGGGAACAGCCTATTCGTTCAGAAATTTCTTTCTGTGTCTTACCCTCTTGCTTGAGGGTGTCAATGATTGCCTTCTGGACAGCAGTCAGGTCGGCAGTCTTACCCATGATTGCAGTTTTGAGTAATGAACCAGGCTGGGAGTTTTTAAAAGCCTCAGGAATCTTTTGCAGGTGTTTAGAGTTAATTAGTTGATTCAGATGATTAGGTTAATAGCTCGTTTACAGAACCTTTTCATGATATGCTAATTTTTTTAAATAGGAATTTGGGGTTTTCATGAGCTGTATGCCAAAATCATCAATATTAAAACAATAAAAGGCTTGAACTACTTCAGTTGGTATGTAATGAATATAAAATATATGAAAGTCTACATTACAGAAAATAATGAACTTTATCACAATATGCTAATTTTTTTAGGAGGAGGAGAAGGACCTGTATATATTAACTAACTATCTAATGTAATGACACAGGAAAGCAGAGAGCACAGCAATAACACTGCTGTCTCTCTCAGATCTGCAAAATACTGCATACAAGGGCTGCTGGGAAGGTTCTTATATACTAAAGGGTAGGCAACTTACCTATTGGTTGCTAGGGATGTTGCTAAGCTCAGACAAAGACTTTGCCTTCTCATTGGCCCACAAGCAAGAAGGGAGGTTACTGTTGAAAAAAGAATCTAGTATATTCAAAATTCCGAATATATATCACCATATTCTAAATATTTGCAAATTCTCGAAGTGCCGATATTCGTGAATAATATTCGCTATTCGAATATTCGAGCTCAACACTAATAATCAGCTCATATAAAGGTGGCACTGATCACCCAATGAACGAGCTAAGCACTTATTCATTAGGTGACTTCTTTGTTTATGCAGCACATTAAGTCATCATTTCTAGGCAGCAGATGATGCTGTGTGAACAGCAATCTGCTTTCCCAAAAAAATGTATCTGTATAAGGACAAGTGACTGCATTAGCCATCACTAGGCCCCAGTTCCTTCCCAATAATTGCCTGCTTAGTCTACACTTGTAAATGTGCCTTCAGACAGGAAGACAACTATTCATCCATAAAATAATGAATGAAACCACCTAGATCTTTGGCCACTGATCCAACATTTGCCTGAACCTATACATTCCCTAATTTATTGATTAGGCAGTTTTATATAGGCAGACATCTTTTGGTTTTATTGTGTGCTGTATGATTACTTGCACACTGTAGGGGTCATTTATAAAGATGAAATATGCCTATATTAGGCTAGTGGTTAGTTGCGCTGCAATCTGCGACTTTTCCAGGTTTAAAAAAGTGGGCATGGCGTGGGCGAGGAAGGGGACAGGCCGGAAGGCCTTTCCTATTTACCATTTTCTATGTCTGTTTCAGGCATAGGAAAAGGTCTAAATGTAAGACGGCAACTAAGTCTTACATTTAGAAGCGGCTGTGGATACGCCAAAGTTATGTAGAGGCAGTGCAGTTTTTTTTAAGACCAGAGTTTTAGACCCCCTATATACAGTATATACTGTATATATCTGTATAGGTATATTTATAAAAACAATCGGTATATAGTTAAAGTGTATAATAACAAAAGTTATATACTTTGTTTTACTTTTTTGCCTTTGATTTGTGTTTGGGTATCCTGGGACAAGCAGGATGTTGTCACTTCATTGAGATAATCACCTTCCATAACCTAGCAGTTACATAAAGCTTTTAGTGCTCATGTTACCAAAGACAAAAAAGAGGCTTAAAAGCTGTCAAAGAGAAAAGCAGAGAGGATTTTGTCTTTCCATTTGTATTATGATAGTGCTGTCATGGTCCGAAAGACACTCAGAAACCACAAACACAGTAATTTGCTGCTTCATGCATGCGGCATTAGACCACAAAAGCTTTAACAGACATGATACACAGTGTAAAGCACTTAAATGAATTCCACTTTACACTTTAATACTATCTTTTAAAATATTTGAAGATACCTGTATATACTGAAATATTTCAGATGGCAAGAAAATATATTTTTTTTTTGCAACTAGCAAAAGAGTTGTCAATCTTTTTATCAAACTAACAAAAAAGTTGAATTAATGCTTAATGAGAAATAAGGTTGGTTTTACACAGGCATAATGCAGCCATATTTTAGCATTCATATTACAGCCTTGACACCTGGACTCCCTCAGTTTTACTGAATCATTATAATCAGGAGAAAGGGGCTGTAGCCGCAATATGGACAATAAATGTGAATGTATTCCCATCTGAAACAGCCAGTCACAAATCTAATGATTATGATCCCCTGCAGGTGTCAGTTATCATACCTTCAAATGTCCAAAGAACAATGAGTTAAAAAAAAAATGTTTGAAATGACATTAATTAGTGTATTTTTACCATTTCACATTATACTGTAGGTATTAGATATCAGTTTTAGGGGTGGTGCAATCACATTTTATGATATATCAATCAAGCATATGGCAGAACTTTTACATTAGAAATCCAACCAGTGGCTCCTAAAGTCTTAAGAACGAGGGCATGGATGGTCATGGTGCACTTAAATAACTGAGAGGAAGGACACAAAGAAAAAAAAAGTGTTTCCTTCATAGTACAGATCAGTTTGCAGCTCTCCCCATCCTATTATTTTATGTTTTTTAATGAGTTTGTTTAGGATAAGAAAAAAATAACTTTTTCACCTAGAAACACTCTTGTCCTTTGGCTACATCTGGCATTACAGCTCTGTAACACTTTAGGATGAGATGTACTGTAATATCAGGCAATGGATAAAAATTCAACTGTTTCTGGAAAAAACTCACCCATTGGAGAAAACTTTTGGTAGATCAAGGTGCAGTTTCAGTGCTGTTAAGACTTTTTTATTTTTTTCCCTGTCAGTTGAGTGACAATTTTTCCTTAACTGCGTAATGTGAGATAAACTGTTGCAAATGATGCATTGCTTAACAACTTTATTGCAAACACTGTTGTTGTTGTTCTTAGGCAGTGTTAACTCAGCAACCAGATTCTCAGACGTCTTTTAGATGTTCAGTTCACTTTTGGATTGGCATCAACTGAAGACATGGGAGGGGAAAAGCTCCTTCACACCAATCACAACATTTAAAATCTGGTATCAGTCAAATTTTTCTAGGAGCAAAGTTTGCCAGAAGTGAAACCATAATGTAAGGGCATTGCAATCTCTTCTAAGGGCTAATGAAGGTAATAGAACATACGTGGTCTGACAATAAAGTTCACAAACTCATCGTGGTAAAAGTGCTACATACCTCATTGTTGAATTTCACTGTGGTTGCCTTTGAAACTATGCACTGGTGCCAGAACCTCATCCATGCTTTGAAGCAATTTTGGAACAAATTTTGTGGAAAGGCCTTAACCGCTTCTGTTGTATTACCTTTGATTGATGTCATCAAAATGCCTTACTTTCAATATTTCCTTTATCCTTTAAAAGTAATTGTGGGCTGTATAGGGAGGGTGTTCATCACAATTATTTGTTTACTTGCTAGAAACTCCCTCACAGACAATGCCATGTGAGCAGTTGTGTTCACAAACAATTCAGGTCATTTCCGTTTTTACACAGCTTTTCAGCACTTCAGAATAGTAAACTTGGTTGACTCTTTGGCCAATTGGTACAAATTCATAGGGAACAATCCATCTAATGTCAAAGAAAGTTACCAATATTGATAATAAGATTTTTGTTTGACCTGGCAGAACTTTTGTGGTTAGGGAGAATCTACAGTCTTCCATTGTGCACTTTGCTGCTTCATTTCAGCATTTTTTGGCAGACCCATGTTTCATCAGTAGAGATGAGCGAATTTCAAAAAAAAAATTATTCACCGATTCAGCACATTTTTCCCAAAAATTAGGTTCAATCTGAATTTATTTATGGTGGATCGAGTTAAAAACCGGCTATTTCCTGGCTGCAGAGAGCCTTTATAGTGGTGTAGAACAGAGAGTCTGCAATGGCAATGAAATAATACTGTGAGTAAGTATGACATGTAGATTGCAGGCGTCGCTGTTAGAATCACTGCAGACTTCATTTATTTGGGCAGTTACGGGGCCAAAACTGACCAAATAACTCAAATGTAAACTCAGCCCTACAGGTCAATGTTAGCATCAAGAAGAAGCACACTCCTTTTACACCTTCGTCAGCTGATTTCACATAGGTATCTACAAAACCTATTTTATTAAATGCTTATACAAGTAGACCCCCCCCCCCCCCCCGACAGAGTGAAGTGGGTGTCAGCAGTAAGTTTGCGATGATGTCACTGATTATTTTACCCTTCCTCTGATCCGTCAGAACAATAACCCAAAAAAAAAAGGATCCTGTCTGTGGAGCATCCACCTTCACTCGGTCAGCATTTGGTCAGTAATCCATCAGTATTGCTAATGCCACAAAAAACAGGAGTGGATCCAAAACAAAGATGAATGAAATATTTGCATGTCTTCTGTGTTTTTTACCCACTCCTGCTTTTGGCTACCAAATCATAAGCCAATTTTGATGCGAAATAGGGACCATGTCATGCAGGCCTTACAGCTGTTACACAGACAGGATCCTTTGTGCGTCTAATTTTTCCTTCGTTCTGACATATCAGAAGAAGGGTCAAATAAATGATAATGTCAGCAGGGCCGAAAGGCAAAATAGTGGCCCAGTAATGAAGTGGGGAGGCTGGGAACAGCATGAGAAGTCCACAGAGTGGCCCTATGGCATAGTGGTGAGGAGGAGGCCACAGAGTGGCACAATGACAGTGTGGAGGTGACAACAGCATCAGGAGGCCACAGAGTAGCACAATGACAGAGTGTGGATGTGGCGGCAGCAGCATCAGGAGGAGGCCACAGAGTGGCACAATGACAGTGTGGAGGCGACAGCAGCAACATCAGAAGGCCACAGAGGCAAGGTGACATAGTGTGGAGGTGGCAACAGCATCAGGAGACCACAGAGTGACCCAGTGACAGAGTGGTGGGTGAAAGATGGAGCACTTGGCATCAGATGTGTGACTTCAGGCGGTTGGCAGCATCAGAATAGTAGCTGAGGCAGGTAACCAGAAGAAACCAGTCTCTTTTGTCAAAGGGTTGGTGTGGCACCATGGATGATTTAGTTCAATGCATCAGGCATTGGTGGGTAGAAATCCTGGCTGATCCACGCCTGATTCCTCTTGACAAAGGTCAGTCTATCCACATTTTGGGTGGACAGTCGAGTTCTTCTTGCGGTTTCTATGGCCCCTGCCGCACTGAACCCCCGCTCTGATGCCACACTACTGGCTGGGCAGGACAGCTTTTCCAGGGCAAACTCTGCCAGTTGCAGCCACATATCCAGTTTGGCTGCCCATTAGTCCAGCGGATCTTCAATGTGGGGTGGCAGGGTGCTGTCCAAGTGTGCCACTGCCTGCTGGTTCAGGGCCTGCTCCAGGTCTAGCTGCTAGTGAGTAGTTTCTTCACTAGGCGGGTGAAGAAAGCTTCTCATCAGCGACTCTAGACTCAAGTTGCTTCTGATGGAGCTGAAACTGCTCCTACTCCCCTCCAACCTGCCACAGCAGCCATGGTAGAGGAACGTAAGCGCAGAGGGCCTTCCCAGTCAGACCTGCGAGAGGATGGACATTGGCGCAGATAGGCAGCGGTCAACTGACTACTGACTACATAGGATGTCTCTATAGTAGTTCAGTTTGTCCTCCCTTTCAGCGGGTGTAAAAAAAGCCCCCATTTTCCAACAGGATGGAGAGCCAGAAGTCATCCCTCTGCCGAATGGTGACAATTCGGCTGTCACTACGAAAGCAAGTGAGCAGGCATCGGGCAATTTGTGCAAGTGACTCGGAGAGACTCCCTGCCTCCATATCCACTGCATACTGCCACGGTGTGTCTTGGTCCTCTGCCTAGTCTTCCTCATCCCTCTGTAGCTCCTCTGGCTTCTCCTCCTCTCCTGTCACCTGTGTAGAAAAACCACCCATTTCGCTACACATTGCTTGTGCTCCAATGTCCTCCTCCTCCAGTTCAGCCCCCACAGGGCTCATGTGGCTTTGAGATCTAGGTGCCACGTCTCCAGTCCCCTGACTAGCCAGATTTACCAGCATCTGTTTCAGGACATGAAGCAGTAGAATGAAGTTGTTCATCCTGTAGTCCTGACAAATAATTTGACTTCCTCAAAGGGCCTGAGCAATTGGCAGGTGTCACGCATGAGCTGCCACTGGCTGACATCGAAGTTAGACAGATGAGTACTCCTGTCCGCTTGAATCATCAAAAAATCGTTTATGGCCTTTCTCTGTTCATATAGTCAGTCCAACATATGGAGAGTGGAATTCCAACGGGTGTAAAAGTCGCATATCAGCCTATGTTGGGGGATACCATACTGCCACTGCAGCTCAAGGAGGGTGTGCATTGCGGAGTGGCTGAAGTGCATGCAAAGTTTCCTGGCCATATTTAGGATGTCTTGCAGATGGGTGGAAGACTTGAGGAACCGCTTGACAACCAGATTGAACACGTGTGCTATGCCTGCAGTGGAGGCTGAGGACCCGGTAGAGAATGAGGAGGCAGAGGCAGACATTGCTGCAGGACCAACAGCGTGAGAACGTGGAGGCGAAAGCGGTGTCACTTGACCAAGTAGCTGATGTGGCTGTGCAGGAACCACCCAGTAGAGCGTAAAGGACATGTATTGTCCCTAACCATTGTTATAGCTCCACACGCCGGCGCTGCCGTGCACTTTGGCAGACACCGACAGGATCAAGGACTGGCCCAACTTCTGTTCTACATAGGTGTGTAGGGCTGGTACTGCCTTTTTGGCAAAGAAATGATGGCTTGGGACTCTCCACCTCAGCTCGGCACCAGCCATCATTTCTCTGAAAGGTGCAAAGTCCACCACTTGGAAAGGAAGGGACTGCAGCACCAGCAACTTGGCCAGGAGCACATTCAGATTCTGCACAGTTTTATGGTGCACGCATACTGTTGTCTCTTGGCAATCGCTTCGGTGATCGATTGCTGACGGAATTACAGATGAGGAGTAGGAGGAGGAACAGGAGCATCAGGACCAGCAGATGATGGGAAGGACAGACAGCTCCCTTCAACTGAGGTGGCGGGACCTTCACTGTCTAAAATCAGGTGCGTGCCACTGGGTGATGCAGCAGTTGCTGCAGCAGGCTGGACCACCACATCGGAGCCACAGTTCTCCCAGTCCACTTTATGGTGACGCTGCATATGTTGACGCAGGGCCATGGTGCTAACATTGGCACCCTGGCCACGCTTCACCTTCTGCCCACAGATTCTACAAATGGCAATGTTCACCTCCTCGGGTGGCTTAACAAAACACTGCCATACCACCAAGTAGGTGATTTTACACCCAACACTCCGCACTGACTGACTGTTACCCCTTCTGCCTCTGTGAACCCCTGCACCACTACTTTCTGGGCAGGTAGGCTTCTGCGAAACGGGATGTCTACCCCGGGCACGTTTGTCTCTCGACTTCCCACTGCTGTCACCCTGCTGACTCCCGGCCACGCTAGCGACTTGCTGGCCCAGCCGCTGCCTCACACGTAAGCTGCCACCCTCTTCTCCCAATGATGATAAAGCCCTTAATTTAACCAGCTCCCAAGTGCATTCAGCTACATCATCATCATTTAGTACTGTCTGCACATCATTGATGTGTTCCTCAATGGTCTCTGGGCCAGGAGCCTGACAGCTCGTAACACCAGCTCCCACTCCACTCTCCTCATCACTACTTGCCCACCTACCGGAGGAAGCGGCGGATGTGTCCTCCACATCTTGGCTGGGAAGTAGCTGCTGACTGTCCTCTAGTAGCTCGTCCTCGCTGTATAGTGGAGTTGAGCCCACCGCATATAATACTTATCTGGCTGAGTGAAGAGAAAAGGACAGAGGCAGGTTGAGGACAGGTGAGGGCAAAGTGCCTGCTCCTGGGCCATGCCAACTAAGGGTTGTGTCTGACGAACCCACTGACTCTTGGCTGGGGGTGTCTGATGTCACTTGGGACGAAGTGGGTGACCAAGTCAACCATTCAAGAACCGCTTAGTTGCTGGTCAAAACACGACCGCTAGATGGCACCGGGAGCTCAGGCCTCTTGCTGTTATTCCTGCTGCCACGCCACCTTACTCTGCTGCGACCTGTGCCTGTGCCAGAAACATTTAGACCTCTGCCACTCCATTATGCAGGGCCTGGCACTTCTCTGTCTGAAATACTGTTAGATAAAATAAATAAATAAAAAGGAAATTAAAACACCCCAAAAAGTCAGTAATTTTCTCACTTCACCACACAACGGCTAATAAGCCCTTTTTGTTCCCATTATTGCATGCCAAAGAAGGCTTTAAAACATATAACTGCAACGCTGAATGGCAAATAATATATATTTTTTTGCCACTAATACATGCCATAAAGGGCTTTAAAACATATAATTGCACCACTGAACGGCAAATAATATATATTTTTTTGCCACTAATACACGCCGAAAAGGGTTTTAGAACATATAACTGCACGGCTGAAGGGCAAATAATATATATTTTTGTGCCATTAATACACGCCAAAAAGGGTTTTAGAACATATAACTGCACCGCTGAATGGCAAATAATATATATTTTTTTGCCACTAATACACACCGAAAAGGGTTTTAGAACATATTACTGCACCGCTGAACGGCAAATAATAAATATTTTTGTGCCACTAATACATGCCAAAAAGGGCTTTAGAATATATGACTGCACTGCTGAACGGCAAATAATATATATTTTTGTGCCACTAATACACGCCAAAAAGGGCTTTAGAATATATGACTGCACTGCTGAACGGCAAATAATATATATTTTTGTGCCACTAATACACGCCAAAAAGGGCTTTAGAACATATGACTGCACCGATGAACAGCAAATAATATATATATTTTTGCAACTAATACACGCCAAAAAGGGCTTTAATTTTCTTACTTCACCACACAACGGCTAATAAGCCCTTTTTTACCACTAATACAAGCAATAAAATGCTTTAGAACATATAACTGCACGCACAAGGGCAAATAAGACTTAGAAATATTTCCTTGTAATAAACCCGATTAATGGCTGTATCAAACAGCACTTGCACCCCAATAACAAGAACAGTTTGCTGGAATTACATTGCTGTATAATGGCAATTTGGATCCACAGTCAGTGTAGCAAGGTGTAATAGGATTATTCCTATAACCAAGGCTGTAAACTCCCCTACTGAACCCTGTTCTGCTTCAATACTGTGTAATGATTCCTCCCTATCCTTTCCCTGAACTTTTATACAGCAAAACAAGTTTTAAAGTATTTTCTACCACTGTCCCTAGCGACTGCTGACGTCTCTCCCTGCACTAAGTACCCTGGAAAATGGCTGAATCCAAGTTGGCTGAGGCTATTTATAGGGCTGTGACATCACAGGGCTGTCTACTGATTGGCTGCATGCATGTCATTGTGGGTGATCCCTCGTTCCCAGAGTTCCTTGCTCAATGTCCAAACACGTGCAGCAGCCATTTTAGGAAAAATTGTGATTCGTTACCACAAAGAGCGAGGAAATTCGGATTCGGTGCGAATCAAATTTTTCCTGAAATTTGGATCGAATTCCACTTCGTCAACTTCGATTCGCTCATCTCTATTCATCACCTGTAATGACATGGTCCAAAACACTATCTTGCTTCTTCAAAAGGTCTTGGAAATGTTTAACTCTCCTTTACTTGTGTTCATTGTTTAGTATCTTGGAGACCATTTTTGCACACACCCTCCTCATGCCAAGATTTTCAGTAAACAATGTTTACTTGCTCTGCTTTGCTAATGACAGCAAGCTAAAGATTTTCATGCACAATTTGACTAGCTTATGAATTTTTTTTTTGTCAGAACGTCTTGTTTTTGCCCGTCCCCATCTCTCTTCATCAGTGACACATTGTCTACCCTTAGAAAAACATTAATACACTTGTAAACTGCTGTTTTTTTTTTAAAGCGTTATCTCCATAAACTTGCAATAACATCTCCCTGATTTCTCTCCCACTGTTGCCAAGTTTAACAAGAATTTTTTTATAACTGTTCATAGCTCTACTTCAAGCTCTAAAATTCTTGCAAAATTATAAGGAAACACGCACAGACATTACAGTCATCAATTAGAATTAGGTTTTTGTTGGTCTACAAAAACACAGCTGCAAAATGCTGATACAGTCCTGATCAAAAGTTTAAGACCACTTGAAAAATGGCATATTTAGCATGGCTGGATCTTAACAAGGTTCCAAGTAGAGCTTCAACATGCAACAAGAAGAAATGGGAGTGAGACAAAAAAAAATTTGAGCATTCAATTTAATGAAAACAACAAATAAACTGAAACAGGCTGTTTTTCAGCTGATCAAAAGTTTAGGACCACACCTCCAAAAAAGAAACTAAACCCCCCCAAAACAGACATCCAACTTCCAAACATGAACTCAGTAATGAGTAGCTCCGCCGTTATTGGTTTTCACTTCAAAAAGTTTCGGCATGCTTGAGGCAGGCGTTTCCATGAGGTGAGTGGGAAAATTTCTCCAAGTGGTGAAGACGGCCGCACGAAGGCCATCTACTGTCTGGAACTGTTGTTCATTTTTGTAAACTTCCCTTGCCACCCATCCCCAAAGGTTCTTAATTGGATTTAGATCAGGGGAACACGCAGGATGGGCCAAAAGAGTGATGTTATTCCCCTGGAAGAAGTCCCTTGTCCTGCAGACATTGTGTACTGTAGCGTTGTCCTGTTGAAAAACCCAGTCGTTACCACACAGACGAGGGCCCTCAGTCATGAGGAATGCTCTCTGCAACATCTGGACATAGCCAGCGGCCGTTTAACGCCCCTGCACTTCCTGAAGTTCCATTGTTCCACTGAACGAAAAAGCACCCCAGACAATTATGGCGCCCCCTCCACTGTGGCGCGTAAAAAACATCTCAGGTGGGATCTGATTGTCATGCCAGTAATGTTGGAAACCATCAGGACTATCAAGGTTACATTTTTTCTCATCAGAGAATAAAACTTTCTTCCACCTTTGAATGTCCCATGTTTGGTGCTCTCTTGCAAAGTCCAAATGAGCAGTTCTGTGGCGTTCAAGGAGACCAGGTCTTTGAAGACGTTTTTTTTTTTGAAGCCCTTCAGTCTCAGATGCCGTCTGATGGTTATGGGGCTGCAGTCAGCACCAGTAAGGGCCTTAATTGGGGTCGAGGATCGTCCAGTGTCTTGACAGACAGCCAATTGGATCTTCCGGCTCAGTGCTGATGACATTCTTTTGGGTCTTTCACTTGACTTTTTTGTTCCATAACCCTCAGGATCATTTAATAAGTTAAGAAATTTCAAATGACTGTCTTACTGCGTCCCACCTCAGCATCGATGGCACGCTGTGATAGACCCTGCTTATGCAGTTCAACAACTCAAAAAGGTAGAGTTTTTTTGCCTTTCCCATCACAACATGTGACTATCTGACAGAGAATGACAATGAATCCACATCTTTGCACAGATTTGGCCTTTTAAAGGCATGTGGTCCTAAACTTTTGATCAGCTGAAACCGCCTGTTTCAGTTTATTTGTTGTTTTCATTAAATTGAATGCTCAAAAAATGTTTTGTCTCACTCCCATTTCTTCTTGTTGCATGTTGAAGCTCTACTTGGAACCTTGTTAAGATCCAGCCATGCTAAATATGTTTTTTTGAAATTTTTCAAGTGGTCTTAAAATTTTGATCAGGACTGTATGACAAGCATATGAAGCCATACTGGAGTTTCTCTATAGTGCCACTCCGACAAGTTTGCGGTAGGGAGTTTGTGAACTTTCTTTTCAGACCTCATATATGTGTGTGTGTGTGGTAACAGAGCACTAGCTGTATATACTCTAAGTTCCTAACATATTTAACATAGATGTGGGGGGCACTTAAAAAAAATTCTCCCAATTGCCGCCCACAAATTTTGACAGCCGGAGATGAACACATTCAAATCAATTGCAACAGAAACAATTTTAGGAAATCACAGAATGTATATAGATTTAATTAATACAATATCCACATATCATAAGGTCCTATGTCCTATAATGCCGCAGAAATGTATAATTTCCTATGTTATTGGTGTTTCCAGTATGGCAAATAAGGAGATTATATATGTAACCCTACAAATATTTTTGAAAATTTGTAGATCCCAGGATACTCACAGCTCTTCACACTCTACAGACAATTCACAGTAATCTCTGTCAATTTGGGAAAGCAAGTCATGCTGGATCCTTAGAATCTTTGTCTTCTTGATACCTTCAGGCTGTGGTGGTGCACTCTATGGTAATCCTAGGCAAAGTAAATGTTGAAAATGTTTCTAATCCTCGTGTTTGCCTTTCTTCAGCAATAACATTCAATAAATGACTGGGCTTTGTTTTTAAGAGCTTATGGTAGGTACTTGTGGCACATTTTATCAACAGTAGATGCTTATAAAGAACTAATGATCTTGACAATTAACTATAGTAAAATGATGGGAATGCAAGAATTAAATAAGCATGTAGTAGAAACTAATAAATAACTAGCTGTGAAGAAAAAAGAATTAGAATTTTATTTGACTACAGTCCTTTACAGAGGTTGTCCAACAAGTAAATAATAATTTATTATTTTAGATCACACAAAAAAGAACAGTTTTCAGTTGGAACCATTTTAAAACAATGCTGTGTCTAGATATTGCTGTCACATACAGTGATGTTCCAAAGTTTGTGAACCCTTCAGAATTTTTATATTTCTGCAAAAATGTGATCCAAAACTACATCACATTTTTACATTTATCCTAAAAGTAGATAAAGATAATCAATTCAAATTAATGATTCAAAAATACAGTATTAGACATGATCATTTACTTATTGAGGAGAATGATCCAATATCACATGTCTTTGAGTGGAAAAAGTATGTGAACTGTTGCATTCAGTATCTGGTGTGAAAGCAAACATTGCTAAAATTACAAAAGTACAAGAAAACACAATGTAATTGCACTCTGCAAACATAGTCTAAACTCAATTAAAGCTATATTTACTATACAAAATGAATATGACATACTGGCGCATTCACTTCATTTTAAAGGTTGTGCTGACATTGTTTTTTACCTGTTCAGTATGCATTTGAAATTATGGCTTCCTCCATTTTGGTTCTGCACTCCTAACTAGTCCACAGGTGCGTCGGGGCTGGCGCCATCCCAGAGGAGACACATAATGGGTAATTGACTCTTTGCACTATATGTATTTGATGAATTTTGCATTATGCACATGCACTTTATTATTGTTTACTTGTGAAGATAAACTGAGTTACCTTTTGTGTCTCCTTTTGTGGCTGTCGCCTTTTCCCTGCACTTTTTTTTCATGTATGGACTATTGACCATGAATTATGCTAACAAAATGTATTTATACTTTATGCGGTCTGGTAGTTTTTGATGGGTATTGGTTATGTGTTTTACCATAGGCCTATGGGTATCTACTATATGGTGTTGATATGTGTGAGCTTTTGCTCCTTTTTGATAAGTATTGGCTCACACTTTTTGGTTATATATTATATGGCTGTAGTCTGGTGTGCCAAAATTCAGAGGCCCGCTAGCAGAAAGAGTTATAGACCACATACAGTCAGGTCCATAAATATTGGGACATCGACACAATTCTGACATTTTTGGCTCTATACACCACCACAATGGCTTTGAAATTAAACGAACATGTCCTTTAACTGCAGACTGTCAGCTTTAATTTGAGGGTATTTACATCCAAATCAGGTGAACTGTGTAGGAATTACAACAGTTTGCATATGTGCCTCCCACTTGTTAAGGAACCAAAAGTAATGGGACAGAATATTATTGATTAAAGATCACAGCAAATGAGCTTCAGTTGGAATGCTTTTATTTACTTGAATGCATTAGCTAGACATGTGGCAGTTTCATGTTAACGTTTTCGGCACGTAGGCCTTCGTCAGACACTATGCCGCAGTCGGTAGCCAAGATAGAAAAGGTGTTCAGTGCACACCAAGTGAGATGGTGCATATAGCACTTTAGGATAAGAGGTGGGACAGAATGTTAATCATAAATCAAACTTTCACTTTTTAATACTTGGCTGCGAATCCTTTGCAGTCAATTACAGCCTGAAGTCTGCAACGCATAGACATCACTAGATGCTGGGTTTCATCCCTGGTGATGCTCTGCCAGTCCTCTACTGCAACTGTCTTCAGTTCCTGCTTGTCCTTGGGGAATTTTCCCTTCAGTTTTGTCTTCAGCGAGTGAAATACATGCTCAATTGGATTCAGGTCAGGTGATTGACTTGGCCATTGCAGAACATTCCACTTCTTTCCCTTAAAAAAACTCTTTGGTTGCTTTTGCAGTATGCTTTGGGTCATTGTCCATCTGCACTGTGAAGCGCCGTCCAATGAGTTCTGAAGCATTTGGCTGAATATGAGCAGATTATATTGCCCGAAACACTTCAGAATTCATCCTGCTGCTTTTGTCAGCAGTCACATCATCAATGAATACAAGACAACAGTTCCATTGGCAGCCATACATGCCCACGCCATGACACTACCACCACCATGCTTCACTGATGAGGTGGTATGCTTAAAATCATGAGCAGTTCCTTTCCTTCTCCATACTCTTCTCTTCCCATCACTCTGGTACAAGTTGACCTTGGTCTCATCTGTCTATAGGATGTTGTTCCAGAACTGTGAAGGCTTTTTTAGATGTTGTTTGGCAAACTCTAATCTGGCCTTCCTGTTTTTGAGGCTCACCAATAGTTTACATCTTGTGGTGAACCCTCTGTATTCACTCTGGTGAAGTCTTCTCTTGATTGTTGACTTTGACACACATACACCTACCATCTGGAGAGTGTTCTTGATCTGGCCAACTGTTGTGAAGGGTGTTTTTGTCACCAGGGAAATAATTCTTCGGTCATCCACCACAGTTGTTTTCCATGGTCTTCCGGGTCTTTTGGTGTTGCTGAGCTCTCCGGTGCATTCCTTCTTTTTAAGAATGCACCAAACAGTTGTTTTGGCCAGGCCTAATGTTTTTGCTATCTCTATGATGGGTTTGTTTTGTTTTTTTCAGCCTAATAATGGCTTGCTTCACTAATAGTGACAGCTCTTTGGATCTCATCTTGAGAGTTGACAGCGACAGATTCCAAATGCAAATAGCACACTTGAAATGAACTCTGGACCTTTTATCTGCTCATTGTAATTGGGATAATGAGGGAATAACACACACCTGGCCATGGAACGGCTGAGAAGCCAATTGTCCCATTACTTTTGGTCCCTTAACAAGTGGGAGGCACATATGCAAACTGTTGTAATTCCTACACCGTTCACCTGATTTGGATGTAAATACCCTCAACATAAAGCTGACAGTCTGCAGTTAAAGCACATTTTGATTGTTTTATTTAAAAACCATTGTGGTGGTGTATAGAGCCCAAAATGTTAGAATTGTGTCGATGTCCCAATATTTATGGACCTGACAGTAGAGTACACATGTGGAGCTTGCTCTCCCTAAATCAATTTAAGGCCATTTAGTTCAGAAAATTTTATCAATTAGAGTAGGTTCCCATCCAGAATGAGGTCACCTTGCCGTGGTGGAGGGGCACAAATAATTTTGATGAAAATATATTTGCTAAGTATCTCATACTTATTTTGTATAGTGAATATACTATTTGTCCATATATTCTATGTTGGCAGAGTGTTGTTGCATTGTATTTTCTGGTACTTGTAGTTTTTGCAATGGCAACGCGCACCTCTGCATTCTACTCATTTTACAGGTTGTGCTAACTTTTTTGTTTGTTTTAGATAAAACAAGTCACCTACTCACACCCGATTACCATCCCATTAATTGAAAACACCTAACTCTAATTTCACCTTGACATTATCTGAAAATCCTAAAGGTTCACATACTTTTTCCACCCATTGACATGTAATATTGGATCATTTTTCTCAATAAACAACTACCAGGTAACATAATACAATATGATATTATAAAAAACATTGTGGGCTACTGTTTTGTATAGCCTATATCATAAATGAAAAAGTAAGCATGCAGGAAGTAGCAACAAGACAAACAATTCAAATCAGGCTTTCCTTCAATGAATTAGTTGGGAATGAAAGGAAATCTCAAACAAATCAGGACATGTAGCATTGATTTATGAAGATCCCAACAAACAAACTTCAGGACAAGGAATTGAGGAAACAAAACAATTTGACTGAAACAAGATAATGAAAAACATATGGAAGTGGATGTATAGCTACCATACAGTGGTAATTGTGCGTGCTCAAGCTTTATTTGACCTCTGGAAGTTGGAGGAAGTAATCTTGTCCAAACAATGGCAGCTCAGGTTGCATGGGATATGATGATCAGAGCTGCATTTGATGCAATCATTTATTGAGTTGCACCCACTTCTAAGTATCTAAATATAACAAGCAGAAAACATAGAAAACAGTCACCCACTTCAGTATAGTCCATCAGTGGACTGAGGTATATTCAAAATCATAGAACGTACATTAGGTATGTCAATCTGTGAAACAGGAAGCTATTTGATTTAGCAAGTCCCAATTAACACAGATGACCACACTGGAAATGAGAGAAAAATAAACAGATAGCCTTTTTGCAGATTTACAGAGTAGGCAGAACAGACCCTCAACTGCCTGGCTGCAGAAATTTGCTAAGAACAATCCATAATGAACTAAACTGAAGACTTAAAGTGGTTTTCCATTTCCAAAAGTTTTTTGCTATTTTGCCAACATCTATAAAGATCAATATAAAGTCTTGCTTGATTATAATAAAACTGCAGGACAAACCGTATGCTATTAGGTACATTGGCATCTAATCTCAGATAACCAAAGAGCTTTATTCAATCTAAGTGAAACTAATAAAAACCAATAAAAATAAACTAAATCAAACTCTTCCTTAGTACAAAACGGATTTCAAAAAAGTTGGGACACTAAACAAATTGTGGATATAAACTGAATGCAATGATGTGGAGATGGCAAATGTCAATATTTTATTTGTAATAGAACGTAGATGACAGATCAAACGTTTAATCCGAGTAAATGTATCATTTTAAAGGAAAACTACATTGATTCAAATTTTCACGGTGTCAACAAATCCCAAAAAAGTTGGGACAAGTAGCAATAAGAGGCTGGAAAAAGTTAATTTGAGCATAACGAAGAGCTGGAGGACCAATTAACACTAATTGGGTCAATTGGCAACATGATTGGGTATAAAAAGAGCTTTTCAGAGTGGCAGTGTCTCTCAGAAGCCAAGATGGGTAGAGGATCACCAATTCCCACAATGTTGCACAGAAAGATAGTGGAGCAATATCAGAAAGATGTTTCCCAGCGAAAAATTGTAAAGACTTTGCATCTATCATCATCAACTGTGCATAACATCATCCGAAGATTCAGAGAATCTGGAACAATCTCTGTGCGTAAGGGTCAAGGCCGTAAAACCATACTGGATGCCCGTGATCTCCGGGCCCTTAAACGACACTGCACCACAAACAGGAATGCTACTGTAAAGGAAATCACAGAATGGGCTCAGGAATACTTCCAGAAACCATTGTCAGTGAACAGAATCCACCGTGCCATCCGCCGTTGCCAGCTGAAACTCTACAGTGCAAAGAAGAAGCCATTTCTAAGCAAGATCCACAAGCTCAGGCGTTTTTACTGGACCAGGGATCATTTAAAATGGAGTGTGGCAAAATGGAAGACTGTTCTGTGGTCAGACGAGTCACGATTCAAAGTTCTTTTTGGAAATCTGGTACACCATGTCATCCGGACCAAAGAGGACAAGGACAACCCAAGTTGTTATCAACGCTCAGTTCGGAAGCCTGCATCTCTGATGGTATGGGGTTGCATGAGTGCGTGTGGCATGGGCAGCTTGCATGTCTGGAAAGGCACCATCAATGCAGAAAAATATATTCAGGTTCTAGAGCAACATATGCTCCCATCCAGACGTCATCTCTTTCAGGGAAGACCCTGCATTTTTCAACAAGATAATGCCAGACCACATTCTGCATCAATCACAACATCATGGCTGCATAGGAGAAGGATCCGGGTACTGAAATGGCCAGTCTGCAGTCCAGATCTTTCACCTATAGAGAACATTTGGCCCATCATAAAGAGGAAAGTGCGACAAAGAAGGCCCAAGACGATTGAACAGTTAGAGGCCTGTATTAGACAAGAATGGGAGAGCATTCTTATTTCTAAACTTGAGAAACTGGTCTCCTCGGTCCCCAGACGTCTGTTGAGTGTTGTAAGAAGAAGGGGAAATGCCACACAGTGGTGAAAATGGCCTTGTCCCAACTTTTTGGGAATTTGTTGACACCATGAAATTCTGATTCAACATATTTTTCCCTTAAAATGGTACATTTTCTCAGTTTAAACATGTGTTCCGTGATTTACGTTCTATTATGAATAACATATTAGAAGTTGGCACCTCCACATCATTGCATTCAGCTTTTATTCACGATTTGTATAGTGTCCCAACTTTTTGGGAATCCGGTTTGTAGTTAACATTATGAGAAAGGCAGATTTGAACGCACAACATGACCATGGAACTCAAGAAAGAAGGGAATAAATACAGCCACTTCTTCTCAGCCCCCTCTAAACTGGTTGTTAAAAAACTTTCAGAACTATGGAAGAGCAGGATGCTGATTCAGACACATCTTGAACTCAAGGGTACTGCATTTTATCCATGTATTTAGGCCAAGTATAAAATTCTAAATACAGACAGCACCTACAGGTGCAAGGAAGTCTTCCTTGGCTCTCTGTCCCACCACCATACATATTCTATGCTACTTAGGTGGCACAATTATGTAATAATGCTGTCCACATTGTTCCACAGGTGCATGGCCAGAACAAGCTAGACTAGTCTTCAATATTAGTAGACAATGTGGGAACAGAGGCTGTGAGTATTTGTCAGTAGTAGCAGTATGATTGTGTGTGTGTGGGGGGGGGGGGGGGGAGACTTCAGTAAATAAGGCATAATGGTCAGGGGACATTATGTGGAAGCTAAAACTGTTAGGGGTAATATACAGGTATGTGACACTTTATGAGGTGCACTGCATATGGCACTGTTCCTAGGAGGCACAGTACAATACTATTTTATTCAGTGATACTGTTTGTGGTACTATTCTAAGGGAAAACAGTGTATAGTATACTATTCTTAGGGAAAACAGTGTATAGTACTATATTATTCAGGGGGACCGTGTGTGGCACTATACATAGGTATAGATAGCACTAGTATGTTTTACCATCATATTCAGAGGCACAGCGTGAGGCACTATTTTCAGGTGGCACTCTAATAGAGTTATTATTTTCAGACAATGCTGAATGTGTGACAATTCGTGTTGAGCGAGCATGATTGGCCGAACAGTGCTATGCTCGGCACATCACAGCGTTTGTCTGAATACTGTGTATGCTTGAGCACAATTGAAAACAATGAAAATCAATGGGAGACCTAAGCATTAATCCAGGCACACCCTGCTCTGAAGAAGAGAGGGTGTCTGGCTCATAAAAAAAAGGTTATAAATGAAGGGAACAACCACCAAAATGGTTTGGAAACAGCATGGGAAGGATGACTGGATGCATCTTGGACTCCCATTACCTGTTTCATACAATAGACAACCACACAAATGATATCTGAAAACTTCTTGCCACCCTAATGATAATGATCTAGGTGCATAGGTCCATCCATGCCATCTAACAGTTATGAAGCAACTTTTAGGCTTACTGTCTCTCAGTCAGATGAGAGCTGGTTTTGAATGTCTCATAGTGCACAAGGCTGCCATTGTAAGGTATAATGACTGTATCTGTTTTCTGGATAGGTTTTTGGCTTGCACATACCCGGCTTTTGGCATATAGCTTTTGTGTGGTCATATGTCATAGGTAATGGGAGTCCAAGATGCATCCAGATGACCTCCCAATGCTGTTTCCAAACCATTTTGATGGTGTTTGTCTCACATTCTAACCTTTTTCTGTAAACCAGACACCCTCTCCTCTTCAGAGCTGGGGGTGCCTGGTTTAATGCTCAGGTTCTCCCATTGACTTCCATTATACTCAGGTGCTCGGTAGAGCACCTGAGCATCCCAATGTGTTTGGCCCAGGCACTTTGGTGTTTGATCAACACTAGTGGCAATTCATTTTCAGGATTCAAGGTGCAAGTCACTGTTATTTTTAGTAGGCTCAATCTGTGTTGATATTAGATTCAGATAAACATTGTTTTATGCATTTATACTCAGAAGCACATTACATAAGACAATAATATTATTCAGAGGCACATTACATAGGACAATTTTATTCAGAGGCACATAACATAAGACAATTTTATTCAGAGGCATATTGTAATGTAATGCAGTTATGTTCAGAGGCACAGTGCATAACGCATTAATATTCAGTGGATCACTGGGTAATACAATTATATGCAGAGATGTGTGGTACTATGAGAAGTAGCAATTGAGGGTGGAGATGTGTTGCAAAAACAAAGAGCTAAAGATTTTTTACTAGTAAACTGCTCCGTAAATTGTGCGTGGATGAAGTCAGCATGGTGATCTGGATTAGTTGTTGAAGAGAAGAAAATGAAAGAATAATTTCAGTAAAAGCAGGACACCATCTGTGACTCACTGAATTTAAATGTTTTATCATTCCAAATGTGTCTATTATTATTGAGCCTTTACTGCAAGTGGATATAAAAATAAGTAAATTCCAAATTATACTTGAAATTCTTGCAGATTCATCATTGCTCCAAAAAGGCTTATTTATTAACATGAAGAAAATAGCATCACAGCTTAAACGGCATAGATGCCATAAAACTTGTTGTGTCTGGTATTGCAATTAATCTCCCCTGCAGTAAATGGGGCCGAGCTGAAATAACACCTCTGTTTATGGACAGATGTGGGGCTGTTTTTGAAAGTTTTCTTAGGCTTCATGCACACAACCAAATCCATATTGCGGTCTGAAAACCACAGATCCACAAAATACAGATTTTGCTACAGTATCTATGATTTTTTTCCCTCCCATTATTAGAAATGACTATTCTTGTATGTAATATGGACAAAAATAGGACATGTTCTGTAAATGGTGGAATGGACACATGGATGCATCTTTTTTTTCTGCTGACCCATAGCAATGAATGGGTCCATGTGGAATCCTCTAAAAATGCAGATCAGACACAGATAAAAAATGCGGTCGTGCATGAGGCCTTATTCTAGACAATCTCTTAAAGAGTTTTGTAGAAAGGACAATCTCAGAGAGATAAAACAAAAAGGACAGAATTGTCTCCAGCATTTGTCCAAGGTACTTAAACAGTCATAGTTTTAGCTGACTACATTTCACAAAAATAAAATGCATTTGCATTTGCTGAGGTCCCATTAATGAAATATAAATTACACTCTTATGGTTATCAAAATTTGGCAAAAAGTGCATTGATGCTGGTTATTATTTTTTACACTGCAATTATTGTTTACCAATTTATGAAATATTTTCTTTCAGCTATATATTTTTAGAACATACTTACATAAGAAAATAAAGTATCTTTCCACTGAATACCAACTGTATAGCACCAACTTAACCTAATCCTTATAATAATCAGTAATCAATATAATACACTTATCTTGTTTACCTTGGGGAAAAAATTTGTTTCGTATTGAAGACCCTTGCTATACAGTTTAATGGACCATTAAGTAAAAAATATATATAAAAATAGAAAAGGAAAAATTACTCAAGAATAACAAATAAACATTAAGCCAAAGTGCAAAAATGAAAGACTAATGCAAGATGTTGTTACAGCCTAAGTAATGACTTCGAACTGACTTTCCAGCAAGTCAAGTGTATTCACTCTCTAAGAACAGCAAACAGAAAGGGTTGCATAGGCCATAATGGTGAATGAAGTAAGAAGCCTTAAAATAAATGTGTCATTTGAGGCAAAACCAGACACAAGCACAAACATATTGTTACATCTCCTTGTTACTAGGCAAAGGTTAATGTCTGTTGTTTAATGGTTAAATATAGAGTTAGAAAAAAATTGAGCGCATCCTCTGTGTACATTCAGCAGCTCACTTTGAACATTGCTTCCATTAGCTTAAATGTAACTGAGATTTTAAGTGTTTTTCTAGTGATCATGAAGAGAGACACAGACTCAAAGTCTTAGATCTTAAAATGCTGTTTTCAAATAATAAAAAGTTGTTTTAAATTGGAAGCATATTCAATGAAGAATGGTCA
Source organism: Bufo gargarizans (assembly GCF_014858855.1). Classification (NCBI taxonomy): domain Eukaryota; kingdom Metazoa; phylum Chordata; class Amphibia; order Anura; family Bufonidae; genus Bufo; species Bufo gargarizans. The sequence goes on from NC_058083.1 coordinate 298,353,728, forward strand.
TGTCTGTATTGTCAGAACTAAAATATTTCCAGTTTACAAAGAAATATATGTATTCTATGTTCTTTGAAGATGACCAATGTTCCCTAATAGTTCTACCTGCTAACTGGCCTTGGTATCGAACTGACTGAGAGTTCTAGAAGTGGAATTTTTTTAGAAGTTAAACAGTTATAGAAGTTACAAAAAGTGATGCAAAATGCACTTAAAATCACAGAATAAACTTCATACTAACTGATACAAAGACAGGTTCAAACACCCATTTCCTGTAGCATGTATAGCGGGCCTAGGAAAGGGGACAAAAGAGGAGGACAGGAGTAGTGGTAGCAATAATGGTGGTAGCGGTTCTCACAGTTGTAATGGTAGTTTAATTATCTGGAGCAATCTTCCTTCGATTGCAACAGTCTCTACCTTTAGTATCCAGAAATAGGGGTGCAACACTTCATTTGCAATTTTCTGCCCTCAGTTTCTATCACTTCAATTAGGTACTCACTTCAATGTGACACTGCAGGTTTCCACTGTGGGATGTAGTCCTCAGCAGATCTACAGTCGACCTTTAAAGCATGCCCAGGCTCCTAAAGCCTTTCATCTCCTGGACAAATTAGCTGTGGAGTCCATAAGCCTCTCAGACAAGTTATCTCTCAATTTTGCACACACATCTCTTAACACTGCTGTGTGCCACAAAATATCCCTTTTCTTTTTTCCTCCACTTATAAAGGTTTTAAAGCTTTCTCTACTTCTCTACATCATTTGTTCCTATCTGGATGTTTTTTTTTCCTAGGTTTGTTTTCTGCTTCTTTCTTCTTCATTATATCATTCTGTACTCCCTGTGGGATGTTGCACATGCAAAAGGCACAATACTATATGGGGAGGCTGCACAGGTGGAAAAGGTTGAAGAACAGTCCCTCATACACCTATCATTCATGTGTGGTGTGGCTGATTAGAATTAGGTTGGGTGTCCACCAAGGGTTAGGTGTTACAAAAGCCCATGCCCACCTGCAGTCGCCAGTGATGCATAGACTTGAACATAACAGCTATCAATTTGTGGGTCATGCTAGCCTATTGGTGATAACTATTCTATTAGATGAGATGGGCTTGCCAGTACCTTCCAAGCATACCATCATTAAAAGCAATGACACCACCTACCCACCCCCCACAACATTGCAAGGCCTGACTGCATCCTGTAAAAATGATGTGATGAATTAGAAATATTAAATAGAAATGTCTGCATGCTGCTAAAAAAACTGGTGAATGAACTTGACTTTGTTTTGGCAACTTTAGTCTTTCTATGATTTTATCCACCTCCCGACAATTGATGTACATGTACATCAAAATGGTTGAAGGGGTGTATGAAGCGGGCTTGGGTGCTGGCAGTAATATTTACCTGAAAAACTGTCCAATAACTCTGTTCCTAGTGATTTAACCTCTCCAATGTCACAGCCAAATGGGCAGATCCTAGGCCTGCCATTGTTATATTCTTATTAAGCCCTGCCTGTGACAGAACTTAAAAGGAATATGTTACAATCATCAAAGACTATGACGCTTGGTAATTTTTGTCAGTCCCATAGAAATATATGGAGAGTGGCCATGCATGTGGCATTTTGCAGGCTCCATTCTAAGTTTAGGTGCAAGTCCTAGAGGTGGGACTCACACCTATCAGACATTGGGAGCATATCCTAGAGATATGCCCTAATTTCCAAGATGGGAATACCCTTTATCATCAGGGTCACATGCTGTCTAGGGTCAGCAGTGATTCTACAGGCCTATATAAAAAAAGATTGACATTGCCATGACACATGCACCATACTGGTACAAATAAAATAATATAGCCTATTTAACTAGGGATGTGCCTAATTGCCAATAGGGGAACAAGGAGTATTTCATTTCATCACTATTTATTTTTCATATACAAATAGCCTTTGTTAAAGGAGTTGCCCAGATTTTTAATATTGGTTCAGCAAAAGTCCGACATAGGAGCTGGCTAGTGCAGCACTGCTCCCACTACACAGTGGACGGAGCTTCAAGGACTGGATCTACCCAAAACAGGTGATTGATGGGAGTATAGAGTGTTGGACCCCTGCTGATCAGATGTTAATGACTTATCCTGAGGATAGGCCATCAATTGTAAAATCCTGGACAACCTCTTTAATTTGATAACCACATTACATTGTGAAACTTATTCAGAAAGTGACATTGCAGTTGACAAGACATAACTTACAAATGGCCCACAAGCTGAAAGCATATTTAACATCTGATATTTCATTTCCAGGGAGAAAAGCTACCTTTATAATTTTAACTAAGTAAATGATGAAGAAAAGTAATAGAAATCTGTGACCGATGCACTATATTTATTCCTACACCTTAATGCATCTTTGAACACAAGTGGCTGAAAGCAGAGGTAAAAGAATCATCTTCTTAAAGAGGATTTATTTCCTGTGAGATGTTTAGAAATCAGGTATAAGGCTTTCAGAAATTAAGATATGTTGCTTTCTTGTGCTGCTGTGTTATTAATTGTGACCAATGCCTAAAAAAAAAAAGAAGCTGGTTTAAGCAAATGAAAGCCATTTGTCACAATATGTCCATCTACTTGGCATGTCCTTGCAGAAATAAATTCAAGGAATAATGTAACAATGTACGCAGTCACAAAGAATTGCTTTCCATTTACTAAATTCATAAAGAAAAATAGAAAAAATTCAAGGCCAACTGGCTTTATAGAAACTCTAATGATTTTCAACACTGTTAATAGTCCTCCGGCAGTTAGCCATTGTGATGTGATGGATACATGATGTAATATTGCTGCTACACATTTTAGGGATAAAAGGTTCAGCAATAATAAGAATACTAAGGATTTTTAGTAACAAACTAGGTTTTCTGCTTAGACTTCTGTCTAAAAACCAAAGCTATACATGTTCTAGCACTTAACAAGCAAAGATTCATTAGTAATATGTATGCTCAGATGGTGTTAATAGAGCTATAGACTCATAACTGAGTGACGGCTTACAGTGAATATGATAGATTCTTTCTGTGTTTGTATCTTTCTGTTATTAATTTTATAAATGTTTGTACCATATATCCATTAGGCTGATGTTCAATATTATTCAGTATTACAAGTCCTCTTATGGTTTTTGACAAGTGTTTCACCTAAGCAGCTGAGGAAAGAGTTTAATACATATGTTTTTTATAATACATATGTTTTTCATAAAGTGTCTTTTAATATTTTTTTTAACACTGTCCCTTCCAGACTGCTGATCATACAGGAAACAAAGCTTAACCTTCTACTCTATAGAGATCAGCCAATATGGATGAAAACAACAACATGAAAGAAAAGGATAAAGCGAAAAATACCCACGTCGAAAAAGCTTTTGCTTTCTGTATTTGGATGGTAGATATCTGTCTCATACAGAAAAAGCAACTGTTGCTACCGTCCTCAAAACCCTAACATTGAAGACTTGGGCCAAGGTATGTGTTTAAAATATGTTTAAAGGAAATGTGTCATCAGAAAAGGACATATTGTTTAAATCATATTTTTATGTTTAACATATTTTTAAAGAATTTTTAGTGATGTTTAGAGATGAGCGAATTTCTCAAAAATTTAATTCGGATAGTTTGCCGAATTCCACAAAAAGATTCCATTTGATCTAAATTTATTAATGGCGAATCGCATTAAAAAGCAGCTATTTCCTGGCTGCTGAGAGCCTGTATAGTGGTGTAGAACACTGTGCCTTGCAGTAACACCCATAGGGACTGATCTGTGGTAGTGAAACAATACTGTGAGTTAGTATGACATGCAGATGACAGGCGTCGCTCTTAGAATCACTGCACACTTCCTGGGGCAAAAACTGACCAAATAACAAAGTGTGAACTCAGCCTTGCAGGTCAATGTTAGTGTCAAGAAGAAACGCGCTCCCTTTACACCGTCGTCAGCTGATTCCACATTGATTTCTACAGAACCTATTCTGTTACACGCTGCAACAAGCAGTGCCCCCATGACCGAGTAGTGAGGTGGCAACAGCATGTGGAGTCAACACAGTAGCCCAGTTACAAAGTGGTGAGGTTTGGAATTTCATAAGGAATCACATGAGGAATCAAACAGTCATAGAGTGGTGAGGGTCAGAATCGCATGAGGAATCCCATGAGTCGTCAACACAGTGGCCCAGTCACAGAGTGGTGAGGGTGGGAATTGCATGAGAAATCGTATGAGTCGTCAACACAGTGGCCAAGTCACAGAGTGGTGAGGGTGGGAATTGCATGAAGAATAGCGTGAGTCATCAACACAGTGGCCCAGTCACAAAATGGGCCATGCTGACGTCCTCCGGCGGTTTGATTAAAAATTCCCCCACTGCCGAGTATGGCATTTTCCCCCCACCGCTCTGTGCGTTTTTCTACAGATCTTACACTGCTGACTTACAGCCACGCTACTACTCTGCTGGCTCATCCGCTGCATCATGTGCAAGCTGCGACCCTCTTCTCCTGATGATGATGAAGCCCCTCTTTATCTGGCTCCCACGGGCGATTGACCACATCATCGTCTGCCACTGTCTGCACGTCACTTATGTCACCCTCACCAGTCTCAGGGCCATGTGCCTGACTGCTCGCAGCACCAGCTCCCATGCGACTCTCATTGCTGCTACTTGCCCGCCTACCGGAGGAAGCAGCAGATCTCTCATCCTCACCTGTCTGTTGGACATACTGTACTGTAACAGTAACTGCAAGGGTAAAAAGAGCAATAGTATCAGGCCGCAATTTCGTGCAAACTCCGAAACTACCGAGGCATGGAATTAAGTGTAAAATAATTTGACCACCCTAAAAGTTTATAGAGAAGTGATCTGCTTCGGCAAATGGCGTCCTTGGCGGCTAACCTTTTTTAGGTTATCTGTTCTCGGCCTTCATGGTGTGATCAACTCTAGTATCTTTTTTTTGTTTTTTCTCTAGCCCAAGGAGCATGCTTTCTTCACCCATGCAGCATACAAGAACGCAAGTACTTATATAAACTAAACACACCAAAACTGTTTGTATCAGGTCACAAATTCACCCCAGAATCAATGATAAATGGAAGTACTTTCATATATTAAATAAACACACACCAAAACTGTTTGTATCAGGTCTCAAATTCACCCTAAAAGCAAGGATAAATGGACATACTTTTATATATTTAAAATAAATACCCCCCTAAACTGGTTGTATCAGAAAGCACTTTCAGTACAGACGCAAAGATGAAACCAAGTAGTTAGATATCAACTAAATATACCCCAAAACTGGTTCTATCAGACCGCACTTTCAACCAAATAACAGATGCTAGGATTACTGCAATTACTGTTTAAAACAACCTAAAATCTGTAGTAATACTGTAGATCCCTTTTAGTAACCCCAATTAGTGCAACAAGGTGTAATACCGTAGAATGGCTCCTATTACCCAGGCTTTACACTCTCCAATTTGTCCCTTATCTCTCCCTACAGTGTGGATAATGAATCCCTATTCCTTCCCTACACTATGAATAATCTTTCCCTGAACAGCTCAATCATTTTAATTTTTTTTATAAAGTCATTCCTAAACACTGTCCTTAGTGCCTGCAATGTCTCTTCCTGCACTAAATTCACTATAAAATCTCACAGACGGGCAGGAAGAGACATTTTATAGGGCTGTGATATTACAGGGGCTGGCTATCTGTTGATTGGCTATCTGCATGGCATTGTGGGTGCTCCCTTGATCCCAGGATTCTTACTTTCACTTTGTAACATATGCAGCAGCCATTTGTTCCTAAAATTCGGTCCGAATTCCACTTCATCAACTTCAATTCGCTCATCTCTAGTGACGTTATTTTTAAGTTTCCTTGTCACTATCTATACTTAAACAAAAAACATAAAATCCTGTAGCTTTTGCACTGGTGACTAATCCTAATAATAGGCGCCGCTTCTTGGTCTGTACAGATCACTTTACTGCAGTCCCTGCTTATTTATACATAGAGGTGCAGGCAGGATTAGAATCGCAGATAACACAGGATCCACCATTCACAATATTGGTGATTATCAAATCTCATCAATTCTTTCCTTGTACAATGACCTCTGCACAGAGCACAGAACATGCCTAGAAAACTCTCCCATGTAAGTCAATAGGGTCTCCTCCTGACCATTGTGTCTATGGACCATGGGGCTGCCATAAAGCAATTTTCTTAATGCTTTCTAAATGCTGTTAAGAAAAGCTCAGGCAAGAGAGATAGAATTAGGAGATAGAATTAAAAAATCTTCAATCAGAAAATAAAAACTGATTAGAAAAAAGGTTGTGTATCACTATTTGATTTTAACTGGAAGAAATAAAATTGGGTGACACACTTACAATAGTTGGAATGTTCATCCCTTATCTATTGCCTGTGGCTAACTGTCTTTATGTGTGGCTAGTTTGTAACTGCATTTATAGGTTGTTAATTGGATCAATAGTTTTCTCTTATATTATAAAAATGAGTTTCTGTTTGTCCCAACGTCTGTCTGGATGTTCTTTATGCGCGACCAAACAACTGGAGCGATCTTCACCAGATTTGGCACACAGGTACATAAGGTGTCCGGGAAGGTTTTAGACCAGGTCTGTAGGTCAGCTTTAGGCTAGGGCTACACAACGACATGCATAGCTCAGCAGACAGTATCACACAATAGACTTAGATACAAAGCAGACAGTATCACACATGATAGGATTAGATACACCGCTCAGTAGACAGTCTCACACAGGACAGGATTAGATACACAGCTCAGCAGACAGTATCACACAGAATAGGATTAGATACACAGCTCAGCAGATAGTATCACACAGGATAGGATTAGATACACAGCTCAGCAGATAGTATCACACAGGATAGGATTAGATACATAGCTCAGCAAGGATTTGATGTACAGCTCAGTGGACAGTATCACACAGTATAGGATTAAATACACAGCTTAGCAGACTGTATCACACAGGATAGGATTAGATACACAGCTCAGCAGGCAGTATCACACAGGATAGGATTAGCTACACAGCTAAGCAGACAGTATCATACAGGATATGATTAGATACATAGCTCAGCGGACAGTATCACACAGGATAGGATTAGATACACAGCTCAATAGACAGTGGGGCGGGGTGCTGTAGAGGTGACTGTTATGGGGGATACTGTCGATATCTTTTAACGACACACAGAAACATTAAATGAACCAAATAAAATATACCAATACGAAGCCGGGTCCTTCTGATAGTCAGTGATAAATGGTAAACCAAAATTAGATATTTACAGACAGTTTTCCTACTATAAACCAGTATTTGATACATATGAATGTATTAAAAGAAAACAAATAACTTAGGCTACTTTCACACTAGTGGCAGCCTTCTCTGGGGCCGGAGAAGACTTCCGGCGGCAATGTGCACTAGCGGCAGCACTGATCCGGTAGGCTGTTCACCCGGCGAAACAGCCTGCTGGAGAAGGCTGCCGCTAGTGTGAAACTAGCCTCAGAAGAGCAACAAGCAAAGTTTTGCAGAGGGAAGTGAGGTTTGCAAGTGTGCAGTAAAGTTTAATTTTGCAAACAAGTTCACAGTTGAACACAAGGCTATAGTTCTACACAAAATTGTAGGACATTCAAAGGAAAAGTGTCACTTGGAAGGCAGTGCAATCTGCTGGCAAGCATGGTTTAGAGGAAAGGGAGCTGATCAGGTTAATAAATAGTTTTGAGGGAAAAGATTAAATATAACTTATAATTTCATACATTTAAATTTCTGTTCTTTCAGAGCTCAAGACAGTCCATCTGGCTATTATCTCAGTGACTGATAGCATTATCTGTGTAAGGAAAAGCTAGTTATGGCATATAATAGATCAGCAGTTAAAAAAAGGCAAGATATGTATCTAATGATAAATGTTTTGTAATTTAATGGTGTATAAATGATCTGTGAAAGGTTGAACTTGATGGAGATGTGTCTTGTAAGATTGCATTGTGTATTTTATAATAAAATTATTTTAGTCTGGCAGACAATGATCTAGAAATTCTTTATAGAAATAGACTTGCTCTAAAATAAACTCTCTCTCTTTCCCTGGTAGATGACTTCACTATCAGTTTTGCAGCCTTTTGACAATCCACATGACTGCCAATCAGCTGCTACCTTGTAGCTTCTGTACTGGAATATGACTGTGGCACAATACAGTTCTGTCTATCGTGCACCGGACAGAGTTGGTAACTGCCTTCACTGTTCACTACACTATGGGTGGAACTGTGTAGTTGCAGTGCAAACATTTGGACCTACAAGATAACAGCTGATCAGCATGAAAGTGGGCTGTTGGACCCTGGCGAATCTGATAGGCCCTCAATATGAAAATCCTGGAAACCCTTTTAAGTCTAAGGGCATCAGACATATTAATATCAATATCTTTTAAATTGTCAAAAACTTTTCACACAATTTTTCATAAATCAATAGTACAAGTGATTATAAGGAAATTAATAATTTTATCAGAGAAAAATCCTCTGTTCTAGAGTTATCAGCTATTTCTTCTCATCCATTTTCTCAAATGACTTTGTCTTTAAAAATCATGAAAAATTATTTGCAGACAGCTGCTGATCACTGGAGGATCAAATCACTTACAAGTCTATGGAAAGGGGAAGGGGAATCTGCAGGCATTAAATAAGACAAGAGAGAATAAGAGATCACACAAACAGCCACAAAGACTAGGCAGTTTAATAGAAAGTTTATGACTCAGCCCAAGTGTTATATTTACATCCATACAGGTCAGTGCTTCTCCATAAGGTTCCCCATGATCCTGAGACTGCATCTGAGTGAGTTTGAGAAAGTTAAACAGATTCTCCTTTACTTTCTGTGCGCAGTAAATAGGAGTTAGTCTCTAGCTACAGATCTGTGAAAAATGGTAATACATGCCAAATGCAAGTCATACAATTGGCAGAAATAGTGTTATTTCTCATGTACACACTGTGCTACTGATTAATGCAAAGTTTGTTGGAAGGTTATGTATACTTAAAAAAAACTTTAAAGAAAGAGTATATCATCATTTCCTTCTTAAGTACCTGTCACTTCAAAAGTGCCCCACTCTACTTTTTTTCTACTGATGTTGAGAAAATGATGGCTAACCTAGGAGACGTCAAAACATTTGCGTGTTAAATGCTTTTACTGAGGGAATAAAGCTCTCATACCTGTGAAAACTGACACCTTAAGAAACCAGAAGCAACAACAGCAGTTGTGAAGGGATGTACAAGGATATACCAGGAGTGGGGGTGGATTAGCATTGTTGTTCTCTGCTATAAAGTGCTTATCATTCCTTAGTTATCCCTAAACACACAAGGTGTGTAGAAAACATGTCACAGGGTATTTTAGTTGATTAAGAACTGTTTGTCCTATAAAAGTGACGTACATTCCAGTGATATTTTTCATTAAAGATAAATTTAAAGATTATTCGAGAACTAAAAATAATTTAATAATTATTATCTGGAATAAAGTGCATCACAGGAAGTGTAGTAAATGTTAACATGTAGTAAAAGAAGGTTAAATTGTGCTAAAAAATATCACTAAAATTAAGAACTGTAAAAGAATTATAAAAACTCCTTAGGCTACTTTCACACTGGCGTTTTGAATTCCATTTGTGAGATCCGTTTCAGGGATCTCACAAACGGTTCAAAGCGGATCAGTTCAGCCCCAATGCATTCAGAATGGATAAGGATCCATTCAGAATGCATCAGTTTGGCTCTGTTCCGCCTCCATTCTGCTCTGGAGGCGGACACCAAAACCCTGCTTGCAGCGTTTTGATGTCCACCTGGCAATGCGGAGCCAAACGGATCCGTCCTGACTTACAATGTAAGTCAATGGGGGCGGATCCGTTTTCACTGACACAATATGGTGCAATTGAAAACGGATCCGTCCCCCATTGACTTTCAATGTAAGTTGGGACGGATCCGTTTTGAATTTGTTCTTCATAATGCAAACAGATCCGTTCTGAACGGATACAATCGTTTGCATTATCCATCTGTCCAGATAGCAGATGGATCCGCACCTAACGCAGGTGTGAAAGTAGCCTTACTTAGTGGTCTGACCTTTTCAGTACTTTAGCTAAACAGATATTTAAAGGGGTTGTTCATCCGTAGAGCTGACTGCCCCTGGGATCCTATCCTGTGGCCCTTAACAAAAAGAAAAACAATACTCACCTCTCTGTGTTTCTGCTGCTGCTCCATTCATGGCATTTTCAGTCCCCGCAGGACCAAGAAAGGCTTGTCACAAAATGCTGCAGCCTATTACAGACCTCAGCAGTCATATCAGCTTGAATTATATATCGCAGCTGTCATTGAACCAAGCTGATTCTGTTCCCCACAGGAATATTGCAGCTGTGGGACCGTAGACAGGTGAGTGTTTTTTTCCGGTTAAGGGTAGCAGGTTAAGACCCAAGGGGTTATCAGCTTTACAGGCTGGTAACCCCTTTAAAGTTTTTTTTTTTTTGCTTTTAGGTCATAAGGTTTCATCACCAAGTAAATCAAATGTTCTACAATTTCTCTTTTTACAGAATTTCAGGCTAAAACTTTTCATAGCTCTTAACTAGGAATTGCTCTGTCAGATAAATCTCTAAAGTTTTCTACAGTCCTTCAGACAAGACTCTTTAGATCACAGAGTATGCTCTGAACTTTATACAATTGTATTGTATGGCATACTTACCACTTTGAGACCAAGGATAGACCTATGTGTAGTGATGGACGAATATCGGCCGGAACGATTCGCGAACACGATCAAATGTTCGTGAACCGCAAGTTCGCAGTGGGCCCCATTCACTTTAATGGCAGGCAAACCTGAAAAACCTTCAGGTCATATTTGCAGTCACCAAATACTTACTAGAATTGCACAAATCATCCCACAACATAGACAGTGACATACCAGAGGGGGATCAATGGCAAAAATTCCTACAAAAAATATGTATTTTAATCAGGGGCCATTTTTATGTGTCTTAAAGGGAAACTTTAAAAAACGTGACCTGCTGGAGCCTAGAGAAAAATTATTTTAGGCCACGGGGGTACAGGCCCCAAACATTAGGCATTCTTCGGACAGAAAACATGAAGAGATTATGTGGCTAGAGGCATATTAAACAGTCGTTTTTTTTTGTTTTCTTTATCTTTATTAATTTTTTTCTGAACAAGAGCAATATAAATATGTAAGAAAGAAGGAGCATAGCATATATGTATTTTTACATCTCCCGATACCCAATGTGTAATCCCAAATGTGTACATACCAACAAGTTATAACACATTGTCCTAGATAAACCAGTTAACATATAAAAATAGGAAATGTCCCAAGACAATACTAAACTCCCTCTTCCCATATAAAGATAAAAGAGAGATAGGAGGCAGCGCCTCATGTGTGGTATTGTATACTAATAGGTGCAAGAGATAGATAAAAACTCTTACCAGAAGGTGTTGTGAAAAGTCACAACACCTATATGAAGCTTGTGCTGATTTTCCCGATCAGCGTGCGGGGTGCCTGCGCTGCTGCCTAGGTTCCAGCCCCGTGCCTTGGAAGCTTTCGTCGGGGAGAAGTAAGTTGCAGAGGAAGAAAGAAGATGAACCTTTGGATGGCGCTGTCAGCAGGAGTCAGAAGCAGATAGGTATTGATAACAATACTTTTATTTTCAGTCAACGCGTTTCAGGGGCGGAGGGCCCCCTTCATCAGGACAGTATACAATATAAAACAGCATTCACATGTGGCGGTTATTTAAACTAGAAAAAGGCGCGTGGGGCCAAACAAAGGTGGAGCAAGGGGAGGGGGGGGGGGGCGGGGAGTGGGTGTTTATCTAAAACTATGGAGAGTTGTCGCCGGGCACTAAGCTGTTTGCTGATCCTTTAGACATATATATATATATAGAATGGACCCATTTTGTTTTGAAACAGGAAAATAAAAAAGTAAAATAAAATAAAGTATTTATATGTTAAGTTGCTCTGGGATATAGCAATGCTGTAATAGTTAAAAATTGGGCCATATTTAAATTTATGAATGGATCAGTCTAGTAAAAAAAAGATTTTTTGGGGGGAAAAAAGGCTAGGCATGAAATGGTATAAAGCATGGTGGTTATATAGACCGTGAAATGCATATATATATATATATACACATATATACATATATATATATATACATATACATGATAGGGCACCCACAACCAAAACCATATATATCAAAATATATACATATATATACAATGCACAGAAAATACAACAACATATATATAAAAAAGTAAAAAGGAAATAAAATTATATATATGGTAATATACATCTTATGTCGAAATGAATGGATAAAATGCAATAAATGGTGAAGGGGGTAGTATAAAGCATGGTGGTTATATTGATTAAAACGTATATAAAATATGTATATCTTGATAAATGGATAGATTATATTATATATGTATGTGTATACGCATATCCACAGAATCTATACATATATATACATCAGCATATACACAAAATTGTACCATGGTCTATATTAATATATATAAAAATATATAAAAAAATATAAAAAAAAATTATATAAAAAAAAAAAAAAGAAAGAAGAATCCCACTGTATATAAAAATACATATATTGGTGGATAAAATGAGGGGGGAGGAAGGGGGGTTGTTAGCTGATTTTTTTTTAAAAATAGATCGTTTTGTGGTTGTGTAGGGGAGGGCAATATCAGGAGATTAACCTGATTAGAATCCGAGGGAGAGAATACATTGCAGCGCTACAATCGATACAGCCCTATGAAATAACTACAACATTGTATCAGTAGCGCTGCAATGTATTCTCTCCCTCGGATTCTAATCAGGTTAATCTCCTGATATTGCCCTCCCCTACACAACCACAAAACGATCTATTTTTAAAAAAAAATCAGCTAACAACCCCCCTTCCTCCCCCCTCATTTTATCCACCAATATATGTATTTTTATATACAGTGGGATTCTTCTTTCTTTTTTTTTTTTTATATAATTTTTTTTTTATATTTTTTTATATATTTTTATATATATTAATATAGACCATGGTACAATTTTGTGTATATGCTGATGTATACAGTCATGTGAAAAAATTAGGACACCCTTTGAAAGCATGTGGTTTTTTGTAACATTTTTAATAAAAGGTTATTTCATCTCCGTTTCAACAATACAGAGAGATTAAAGTAATCCAACTAAACAAAGAAAACTGAAGAAAAGTCTTTTCAAGATCTTCTGTAAATGTCATTCTACAAAAATGCCTATTCTAACTGAGGAAAAAGATAGGACACCCTCACATGTATTCCCTCTTAAATTGGCTCAGATCTCACACAGGTATATCACACCAGGTGCACATAATTAGTAGATCGTTACTCTGCATGTTGAATGAGGCTTGCCCTATTTAAACCTCAGACATTTAGTTTGGTGTGCTCCTGACTGTTGAAGTCAGAGTGAGCACCATGGTGAGAGCAAAAGAGCTGTCAGAGGACTTCAGAAAAACGATTGTAGCAGCCTATGAGTCTGGGAAGGGATTTAAAAAGATCTCAAAAGATTTTGAAATCAGCCATTCCACTGTCCGGAAGATAGTCTACAAGTGGAGGGCTTTCAAAACAACTGCCAACATGCCCAGGACTGGTCGCCCCAGCAAGTTCACCCCAAGAGCAGACCGCAAGATGCTAAAAGAGGTCTCCAAAAACCCTAAAGTGTCATCTCGAGAACTACAGCAGGCTCTGGCTACTGTTGATGTAGAAGTACATGCCTCTACAATCAGAAAGAGACTGTACAAGTTTAACTTGCATGGGAGGTGTGCAAGGAGGAAACCTTTGCTTTCCAAGAGAAACATCGAGGCCAGACTGACATTTGCCAAAGATAAAGTTGACAAAGACCAGGACTTCTGGAATAATGTTCTTTGGACAGATGAGTCCAAAATTGAATTATTTGGACACAACAGCAGAGGACATGTTTGGCGTAAACCAAACACAGCATTCCAAGAAAAGAACCTCATACCAACTGTGAAGCATGGAGGTGGAAGTGTCATGGTTTGGGGCTGCTTTGCTGCAGCAGGACCTGGTCAGCTCACCATCATAGAATCCACGATGAATTCTACTGTGTATCAGAAGGTGCTTGAAGAACATGTGAGACCATCAGTTAGAAAATTAAAGCTGAAGCGGAACTGGACCATGCAACATGACAATGACCCAAAACATACTAGTAAATCAACCAAAGATTGGCTGAAAAAGAAGAAATGGAGAGTCCTGGAATGGCCAAGTCAAAGTCCAGATTTGAATCCCATTGAGATGCTGTGGGGTGACTTGAAAAGGGCTGTACGTGCAAGAAACCCCTCAAACATCTCACAGCTGAAAAAGTTCTGCATTGAGGAGTGGGGTAAAATTTCCTCAGACCGATGTCGAAGACTGGTAGATGGCTACAAGAACCGTCTCACTGCAGTTATTTCAGCCAAAGGAGGTAACACTCGCTATTAGGGGCAAGGGTGTCCTATCTTTTTCCTCAGTTAGAATAGGCATTTTTGTAGAATGACATTTACAGAAGATCTTGAAAAGACTTTTCTTCAGTTTTCTTTGTTTAGTCGGATTACTTTAATCTCTCTGTATTGTTGAAACGGAGATGAAATAACCTTTTATTAAAAATGTTACAAAAAACCACATGCTTTCAAAGGGTGTCCTAATTTTTTCACATGACTGTATATATGTATAGATTCTGTGGATATGCGTATACACATACATATATAATATAATCTATCCATTTATCAAGATATACATATTTTATATACGTTTTAATCAATATAACCACCATGCTTTATACTACCCCCTTCACCATTTATTGCATTTTATCCATTCATTTCGACATAAGATGTATATTACCATATATATAATTTTATTTCCTTTTTACTTTTTTATATATATGTTGTTGTATTTTCTGTGCATTGTATATATATGTATATATTTTGATATATATGGTTTTGGTTGTGGGTGCCCTATCATGTATATGTATATATATATGTATATATGTGTATATATATATATATATATGCATTTCACGGTCTATATAACCACCATGCTTTATACCATTTCATGCCTAGCCTTTTTTCCCCCCAAAAAATCTTTTTTTTACTAGACTGATCCATTCATAAATTTAAATATGGCCCAATTTTTAACTATTACAGCATTGCTATATCCCAGAGCAACTTAACATATAAATACTTTATTTTATTTTACTTTTTTATTTTCCTGTTTCAAAACAAAATGGGTCCATTCTATATATATATATATATGTCTAAAGGATCAGCAAACAGCTTAGTGCCCGGCGACAACTCTCCATAGTTTTAGATAAACACCCACTCCCCCCCCCCCCCTCCCCTTGCTCCACCTTTGTTTGGCCCCACGCGCCTTTTTCTAGTTTAAATAACCGCCACATGTGAATGCTCTTCCCATATAAAACAGACCTATTCCCCCCCCACCCCGCAAAGCCAGGCCACGGCTGTCACATGCACGGTGGGCGACTCCCACCCTCATTCCAGATATCTCATAGTACGCCAAAAATCAAATCATATTCGCCTAATGTACGCGGATACCTGCTAGTTATATGCATAGTTTTGATTTTTCGGTTATCAGTTCCACTCCAGCCGTATAACTTTCAACTATGTGCGACATCTCTCCCCTTTACATTTGATAAGCTCAAATTCTTTTAATCTTTGCGTTAATCTTTCCCACTCTTGTAGTGTAGGGGCCCTATCTATCACCCAATTCTTAAGGATTAGTACCTTGCCCAGTAGAAGTCCCTTCAACCAGCAGATCTGTTCACTTTTTAATGCTTTATGTTTAAATTCAGGGGGGAAAAGTCTGAGTATAGCTACTTCAATGGTTATGGGGGAGCTTTTTTCAGTTATTGCCCCCATACCCTGAAATATGCTTTGCCAAAAATCCTAATAACCGGACAACGCCATAACATATGGACATATCCAGCATTTAAAAGGGAGCATTTCACACAACAAAATTATTTTCCTTTTTTTCCATACATTTTAGATAAAAGACCCAGGGTGAGGTATAGTCGGTGTACTATTTTAAATTGTGTCAATCAGTGTTGGCGTGAAAGAGAGGCTTTCTTAATATTTTGATATATCTCCCGCCATTGGAGTGAATTACATTCCCCTATATCCGCTGCCCATTTATCAACACTTTTAAATTTAGTAACAGTACTTAATTCCTTTATTAATCTGCTATAGATTTGTGAGATCCTAACTTTCTCCCCAAATGAATTATAACAAAATTCTAACAGTGTCTGCGTACCTGGTGTTTGAGAAATTTTATTTTGCGTATATACTAGTGCGTGCTTAAGTTGAGCATATTTATAGTGTTTCAACACAGTGATTGGTGTCTCATGAAATATTTCTCGTATAGATTTCATTTTCCCCCCAGTGCATATATGTGAAAACATTATTGAGCCCTCTCCGGCTCCAATAATTATTCTCATCTAAGGCTAAGAACTCACTTAGAAGGGGGTTCTCCCTTAAGGGGGTAAACTCCTGAACATGTGTAATCTGCAACAACCCCTTTATTTTGTTCCATACCTTCTGTAACATTGAACCTATAGGGCTATTAAACAGTCATTGGATATCAATTTTATTGCAGGCCAGTGGACTACAGGCCCCAAAAATTATTAATTCACCGTACAGAAAAGAATAATTGATAATGTGGCTGGAGGTACATTAGGCGGTCACCGTATAACAATTTTACTGTTGGCCAGTTAGATTACAGGCCCCAATAATTATGCATTCACCGTACATAAAAGGTCAAGTCATTATGTGGCTGGAGGTATTTTAAATGGTTATTGTATATCAATTTTACTGCAGGCCAGCGGAGTACAGGCCCCAAACATTAGGCATTCACCGGACAGAAAAGTTCAAGTGATTATGTGGCTGGAGGTATATTAGATGGTCATTGGATATCAATTTTACTGCAGGCCAGTACAAATACATGTCAAATACATATATTTCAAAGAACTAAAAATATAAAATTGGATTAAAAACATGGGTAATAAAATCCCCCCTCTTAAAAAAAGGTAATAGGTGAAAATCAATTAAACGTGGTCATCACAGGTGTTGAATTCCTACGAGATCCATGCCTCATTTATTTATATTTTTGCGTCTGGAGGAAAGAAGGTTTGTACACAAACATAGAAAAGGATTCTTTACGGTAAGAGCAGTGAGACTATGGAACTCTCTGCCTGAGGAGGTGGTGATGGTGAGTACAATAAAGGAATTCAAGAGGGGTCTGGATGTATTTCTGGAGTGTAATAATATTACAGGCTATAGCTACCAGAGAGGGGTCGTTGATCCAGGGAGTTATTCTGATTGCCTGATTGGAGTCGGGAAGGAATTTTTTATTCCCCTAAAGTGAGGAAATTGGCTTCTACCTCACAGTTTTTTTTTTGCTTTCCTCTGGATCAACTTGCAGGATGACAGGACGAACTGGATGGACAAATGTCATTTTTCGGCCTTATGTACTATGTTACTATGTTACTATGAGGTAGTCCACACTGTCGTGAGCTAGGCGAGTGCGCTTATCGGTCACGATCCCCCCCTGCTACGCTGAACGTCCTTTCGGACAGGACACTCGACGAGGGGTAAGCCAAGAGTTCCATGGCAAATTGTGCCAGGTCTGGCCACAGGTCAAGCCTGCACACCCAGTAGTCCAGGGGTTCCTCGCTTCTCAGAGCATCCACATCGGCCGTTAACCCGATGTAGTCGGACACCTGTCAGTCTAGGCGTTCCCTGAGGCTGGATCCGGAAAGAGACTGTCGATGGGTTGGCTGCAAGAATCATCTCATCTCCCA
The DNA here is from genome assembly GCF_014858855.1 of Bufo gargarizans. NCBI lineage: Eukaryota > Metazoa > Chordata > Amphibia > Anura > Bufonidae > Bufo > Bufo gargarizans. The sequence goes on from NC_058083.1 coordinate 298,371,533, forward strand.
AGTGACAAACACATCTTCAAACAGCCCTCTTCTTGCATGCACAGTAGGATTGGTACCCGCAACTGTTTCTCTGTGGGTGGAAATTCCTCTGCCAGCGCCCGCAACAGCAGAATACAGCATCTCTCAAAGCAAGGCCTGGAAATGCTGCATTCTGACAGGCTTCTGTGATGCTGGTAACATATCTGCCATTTTGTGTTTGTACGAAGGGTCTAAGTATGTTGCCACCCAGTACTGGTCGTTGCCCTTTATGCTTTTTATACGGTGGTCCCTCTTCAAACAATGGAGCATGAAGCCCCCCATTTGCACTAAGTTGTAAGCGATGGAGCACCCTGGCTCCTGCTTATCTCCCATCCACGGACAACACCAGGTATCCCAGAAAAGTTTAAAGCCTGCTCTTCTTGCTCCCCCTCCTCCCCCCAGGCATCATCATCTTCTGACTCCTCTTTAGACTCCTGCTGACTTGTCTTAGATGAAGTAGCCCCCCCCGGGATTTCATTCAGCATTGTGACTTCCTCATCTTCCTGCTCCTCGACGGCTTGATCAATGACAAGACGCAATGCATGCTCCAGAAAGAAAGCGTAAGGTACGATGCCACTGATGGCGCCCTGGCTGCGACTGACCAGTTTGGTGATCTCATCAAATAGCCGCAGAAATCTGCATGTGTCGCGCATGAGCAGCCACGGGCACGGTGAAAAAAAACCATCTCATTAGAACCTGTCCTGCCTCAGAGTTCGTACAGGTAGTCTGAAGGGCAAGTGGTGTCACTGCTGTACGTCAGAAAGGCGAGCCATGGCCGTGTAAGATCTTCTAAAATGGCCAGAGATTTTCTTGGCCTGCCGCAAGACGTCTTGGACCCCTGAGCATTTGGCAACGAATCGCTGCACGACTAAGTTCAGGACGTGTGCCATGCATGGCACCTGTGTTATTTTGCCCTGTTTCATCGCGCTCATCAGATTTGCACCATTGTCGCACACCACTTTACCAACTGTCAAATTGAGCTGGGTTAGCCACTGATCGGCCTGTCCCTTGGCTTCCAGGCATAACAGCCGCAGCACAGCATGGCAACGTTTCACCTGGCTCTGGGGAGCTTGAGGGGGGCAGCAGAAGAGGAGGTAGCAGTGGAAAAGGAGGAGTCAGCCGAGGAGGAGACGGATAATGGAGTAGGAGAAGGAGAAGAAGAGGCAGGCCTGCATGCAATCCGTGGCGGTAACACCAAATCCACATGGGTGACACGGGTTGCATGTTTGACAGCTGTCAGAGGGTTTACCCAGTGGGCAGTAAAAGTTATGTACCTTCCCTGCCTGTGTTTGCTAGACCACGTGTCTGTGGTCAGATGTATCTTGGCACCGACAATGTGTGACAGAGATACATTTACTTGCCGCTGAAGATGCCATATAGCTCTGGGATGCCCTTCTGGGAGAAATATTTCCTTCCAGAAACCTTACATTGTGGTGTGCCAATGGCCACAAATATTCTTAAGGCCTCAGGGTCCACCAGTTTATATGGCAGTAGTTGGCGAGCTAGCGGTCAGCTGGCGGTCAGTAGAGTTGAGCGAACACCTGGATGTTCGGGTTCGAGAAGTTCGGCCGAACTTCCCGAAAATGTTCGGGTTCGGGATCCGAACCCGATCTGAACTTCGTCCCGAACCCGAACCCCATTAAAGTCAATGGGGACCCGAACTTTTCGGCACTAAAAAGGCTGTAAAACAGCCCAGGAAAGGGCTAGAGGGCTGCAAAAGGCAGCAACATGTAGGTAAATCCCCTGCAAACAAATGTGGATAGGGAAATGAATTAAAATAAAAATTAAATAAATAAAAATTAACCAAAATCAATTGGAGAGAGGTCCCATAGCAGAGAATCTGGCTTCCCGTCACCCACCACTGGAACAGTCCATTCTCAGATATTTAGGCCCCGGAACCCAGGCAGAGGAGAGAGGTCCCGTAACAGAGAATCTGGCTTCATGTCAGCAGAGAATTAGTCTGCATGTCATAGCAGAGAATGAGGCTTCACGTCAGCCACCACTGCAACAGTCCATTGGCATATATTTAGGCCCAGCACCCAGGCAGAGGAGAGAGGTCCCGTAACAGACAATCTGGCTTCATGTCAGCAGAGAATCAGTCTGCATGTCATAGCAGAGAATGAGGCTTCACGTCAGCCACCACTGCAACAGTCCATTGGCATATATTTAGGCCCAGCACACAGGCAGAGGAGAGAGGTCCCGTAACAGACAATCTGGCTTCATGTCAGCAGAGAATTAGTCTGCATGTCATAGCAGAGAATGAGGCTTCACGTCACCCACCACTGCAACAGTCCATTGGCATATATTTAGGCCCAGCACCCAGGCAGAGGAGAGAGGTCCCGTAACAGACAATCTGGCTTCATGTCAGCAGAGAATCAGTCTGCATGTCATAGCAGAGAATGAGGCTTCACGTCAGCCACCACTGCAACAGTCCATTGGCATATATTTAGGCCCAGCACACAGGCAGAGGAGAGAGGTCCCGTAACAGACAATCTGGCTTCATGTCAGCAGAGAATTAGTCTGCATGTCATAGCAGAGAATGAGGCTTCACGTCAGCCACCACTGCAACAGTCCATTGGCATATATTTAGGCCCAGCACACAGGCAGAGGAGAGAGGTCCCGTAACAGACAATCTGGCTTCATGTCAGCAGAGAATTAGTCTGCATGTCATAGCAGAGAATGAGGCTTCACGTCACCCACCACTGTAAGAGTCCATTTTCATAAGTTTAGGCCCAGCACCCAGGCAGAGGAGAGAGGTCCCGTAACAGAGGATCTGACTTCATGTCAGCAGAGAATTAGTCTGCATGTCATAGCAGAGAATGAGGCTTCACGTCAGCCACCACTGCAACAGTCCATTGGCATATATTTAGGCCCAGCACCCAGGCAGAGGAGAGAGGTCCCGTAACAGACAATCTGGCTTCATGTCAGCAGAGAATCAGTCTTCATATCATAGCAGAGAATCAGGCTTCACGTCACCCACCACTGTAAGAGTCCATTTTCATAAATTTAGGCCCAGCACCCAGGCAGAGGAGAGAGGTCCCGTAACAGAGGATCTGGCTTCATGTCAGCAGAGAATCATTCTGCATGTCATAGCAGAGAATCAGGCTTCACGTCACCCAACATTGGAACAGTCCATTGGCATATATTTAGGCCCCGGCACCCAGACAGAGGAGAGGTTCATTCAACTTTGGGTAGCCTCGCAATATAATGGTAAAATGAAAATAAAAATAGGATTGAATGAGGAAGTGCCCTGGAGTCCAATAATATATGGTTAAGGGGAGGTAGTTAATGTCTAATCTGGACAAGGGACGGACAGATCCTGTGGGAACCATGCCTGGTTCATTTTTGTGAACGTCAGCTTGTCCACATTGGCTGTAGACAGGCGGCTGCGTTTGTCTGTAATGACGCCCCCTGCCGTGCTGAATACACGTTCAGACAAAACGCTGGCCGCCGGGCAGGCCAGCACCTCCAAGGCATAAAAGGCTAGCTCTGGCCACGTGGACAATTTAGAGACCCAGAAGTTGAATGGGGCCGAACCATCAGTCAGTACGTGGAGGGGTGTGCACATGTACTGTTCCACCATGTTAGTGAAATGTTGCCTCCTGCTAACACGTTGCGTATCAGGTGGTGGTGCAGTTAGCTGTGGCGTGTTGACAAAAGTTTTCCACATCTCTGCCATGCTAACCCTGCCCTCAAAGGAGCTGGCATTGACACAGCTGCCTTGGCGACCTCTTGCTCCTCCTCTGCCTTGGCCTTGGGCTTCCACTTGTTCCCCTGTGACATTTGGGAATGCTCTCAGTAGCACGTCTACCAACGTGCGCTTGTACTCGCGCATCTTCCTATCACGCTCCAGTGCAGGAAGTAAGGTAGGCACATTGTCTTTGTAGCGTGGATCCAGCAGGGTGGCAACCCAGTAGTCCGCACAGGTTAAAATGTGGGCAACTCTGCTGTCGTTGCGCAGGCACTGCAGCATGTAGTCGCTCATGTGTGCCAGGCTGCCCAGGGGTAAGGACAAGCTGTCCTCTGTGGGAGGCGTATCGTCATCGTCCTGCCTTTCCCCCCAGCCACGCACCAGTGATGGACCCGAGTTGCGTTGGGTGCCACCCCGCTGTGACCATGCTTCATCCTCATCCTCCTCCACCTCCTCCTCATCCTCGTCCTCCTCGTCCTCCAGTAGTGGGCCCTGGCTGGCCACATTTGTACCTGGCCTCTGCTGTTGCCAAAAACCTCCCTCTGAGTCACTTCGAAGAGACTGGCCTGAAAGTGCTAAAAATGACCCCTCTTCCTCCTCCTCCTCCTCCTGGGCCACCTCCTCTTCTATCATCGCCCTAAGTGTTTTTTCAAGGAGACATAGAAGTGGTATTGTAACGCTGATAACGGCGTCATCGCCACTGGCCATGTTGGTGGAGTACTCGAAACAGCGCAACAGGGCACACAGGTCTCGCATGGAGGCCCAGTCATTGGTGGTGAAGTGGTGCTGTTCTGTAGTGCGACTGACCCGTGCGTGCTGCAGCTGAAACTCCACTATGGCCTGCTGCTGCTCGCACAGTCTGTCCAGCATGTGCAAGGTGGAGTTCCACCTGGTGGGCACGTCGCATATGAGGCGGTGAGCGGGAAGGCCGAAGTTACGCTGTAGTGCAGACAGGCGAGCAGCAGCAGGATGTGAACGCCGGAAGCGCGAACAGACGGCCCGCACTTTATGCAGCAGCTCTGACATGTCGGGGTAGTTGTGTATGAACTTCTGCACCACCAAATTCAGCACATGCGCCAAGCAAGGGATGTGCGTCAAATTGGCTAGTCCCAGAGCTGCAACGAGATTTCGCCCATTATCACACACCACCAGGCCGGGCTTGAGGCTCACCGGCAGCAACCACTCGTTGGTCTGTTGTTCTATACCCCGCCACAACTCCTGTGCGGTGTGGGGCCTGTCCCCCAAACATATGAGTTTCAGAATGGCCTGCTGACGTTTACCCCGGGCTGTGCTGAAGTTGGTGGTGAAGGTGTGTGGCTGACTGGATGAGCAGGTGGAAGAAGAGGAGGAGGAAGCCGAGAAGGAGGAGGTGGCAACAGGAGGCAAAGAATGTTGCCCTGCGATCCTTGGCGTCGGAAGGACGTGCGCCAAACAGCTCTCCGCCTGGGGCCCAGCTGCTACTACATTTACCCAGTGTGCAGTTAGGGAGATATAGCGTCCCTGGCCGTGCTTACTGGTCCACGTATCTGTGGTTAGGTGGACCTTGCTACAGATGGCGTTGCGCAGTGCACACTTGATTTTATCGGATACTTGGTTGTGCAGGGAAGGCACGGCTCTCTTGGAGAAGTAGTGGCGGCTGGGAACAACATACTGTGGGACAGCAAGCGACATGAGCTGTTTGAAGCTGTCTGTGTCCACCAGCCTAAATGACAGCATTTCATAGGCCAGTAGTTTAGAAATGCTGGCATTCAGGGCCAGGGATCGAGGGTGGCTAGGTGGGAATTTACGCTTTCTCTCAAATGTTTGTGAGATGGAGAGCTGAACGCTGGCGTGTGACATGGTTGAGACGCTTGGTGACGGAGGTGGTGGTGGTGGTGTTGGTGGTACATCCCCTGTTTGCTGGGCGGCAGGTGCCAACGTTCCTCCAGAGGCGGAGGATAAGGCCGAGGCGGCAGCAGCAGAAGAGGCCGAGGCGGCAGCAGCAGAAGAGGTAGCAGGGGGAGCCTGAGTGACTTCCTTGGTTTTAAGGTGTTTACTCCACTGCAGTTCATGCTTTGCATGCAGGTGCCTGGTCATGCAGGTTGTGCTCAGGTTCAGAACGTTAATGCCTCGCTTCAGGCTCTGATGGCACAGCGTGCAAACCACTCGGGTCTTGTCGTCAGCACATTGTTTGAAGAAGTGCCATGCCAGGGAACTCCTTGAAACTGCCTTTGGGGTGCTCGGTCCCAGATGGCGGCGGTCAGTAGCAGGCGGAGTCTCTTGGCGGCGGGTGTTCTGCTTTTGCCCACTGCTCCCTCTTTTGCTACGCTGTTGGCTCGGTCTCACCACTGCCTCTTCCTCCGAACTGTGAAAGTCAGTGGCACGACCTTCATTCCATGTGGGGTCTAGGACCTCATCGTCCCCTGCATCGTCTTCCACCCAGTCTTGATCCCTGACCTCCTGTTCAGTCTGCACACTGCAGAAAGACGCAGCAGTTGGCACCTGTGTTTCGTCATCATCAGAGACATGCTGAGGTGGTATTCCCATGTCCTCATCATCAGGAAACATAAGTGGTTGTGCGTCAGTGCATTCTATGTCTTTCACCGCTGGGGAAGGGCTAGGTGGATGCCCTTGGGAAACCCTGCCAGCGGAGTCTTCAAACAGCATAAGAGACTGCTGCATAACTTGAGGCTGAGACAGTTTCCCTGGTATGCATGGAGGTGATGTGACAGACTGATGGGGTTGGTTTTCAGGCGCCATCTGTGCGCTTTCTGCAGAAGACTGGGTGGGAGATAATGTGAACGTGCTGGATCCACTGTCGGCCACCCAATTGACTAATGCCTGTACCTGCTCAGGCCTTACCATCCTTAGAACGGCATTGGGCCCCACCATATATCGCTGTAAATTCTGGCGGCTACTGGGACCTGAGGTAGTTGGTACACTAGGACGTGTGGATGTGGCAGAACGGCCACGTCCTCTCCCAGCACCAGAGGGTCCACTAACATCACCACGACCATGTCCACGTCCGCGTCCCTTACTAGATGTTTTCCTCATTGTTATGGTTCACCACAACAACAAAAATATTATTTGGCCCAATGTATTGTATTCAAATTCAGCGGGATATAAATTTGAGGCCTAGTATTTAGGCGCTGGGTGACCGGTATGGATTTACTAACAGAATTGGACTTGGAAATGCACAGTAGCGTGTGTGTGAAGTTATTCTGAATGACCCTATGTGCACCTTGAATATTATATACCCTTTTAGGGATAGATTTCAAATAGCTCTGATATAGCAGGAACCACTAAATTATGAAATTGCTAAAATGGGAATTGTATTTCAACCCAGAACAAAAAATGTGCTTTGACGGACACTAAATAACTTTCCCAGCCACAACAGGACAGCGGTAACGAGAGATTTAGCGGGATATAAATTTGAGGCCTAGTATTTAGGCGCTGGGTGACCGGTATGGATTTACTAACAGAATTGGACTTGGAAATGCACAGTAGCGTGTGTGTGAAGTTATTCTGAATGACCCTATGTGCACCTTGAATATTATATACCCTTTTAGGGATAGATTTCAAATAGCTCTGATATAGCAGAAACCACTAAATTATGAAATTGCTAAATTGGGAATTGTATTTCAACCCAGAACAAAAAATGTGCTTTGACGGACACTAAATAACTTTCCCAGCCACAACAGGACAGCTGTAACGAGAGATTTAGCGGGATATAAATTTGAGGCCTAGTATTTAGGCGCTGGGTGACCGGTATGGATTTAGTGACAGAATTAGACTTGGAAATGCACAGTAGCGGGTGTGTGTGAAGTTATTCTGAATGACCCTATGTGCACCTTGAATATGATCTACCCTTTTAGGGATAGATTTCAAATAGCTCTGATATAGCAGAAACCACTAAATTATGAAATTGCTAAATTGGGAATTGTATTTCAACCCAGAACAAAAAATGTATTTTGACGGACACTAAATAACTTTCCCAGCCACAACAGGACAGCGGTAACGAGAGATTTAGCGGGATATAAATTTGAGGCCTAGTATTTAGGCGCTGGGTGACCGGTATGGATTTAGTGACAGAATTAGACTTGGAAATGCACAGTAGCGTGTGTGTGAAGTTATTCTGAATGACCCTATGTGCACCTTGAATATTATATACCCTTTTAGGGATAGATTTCAAATAGCTCTGATATAGCAGAAACCACTAAATTATGAAATTGCTAAATTGGGAATTGTATTTCAACCCTGAACAAAAAATGTGCTTTGACGGACACTAAATAACTTGCCCAGCCACAACAGTACAGCGGTAACGACAGATTTAGCGGGATATAAATTTGAGGCCTAGTATTTAGGCGCTGGGTGACCGGTATGGATTTAGTGACAGAATTAGACTGGGATATGGCCAAAAAATAACACTATTGCTGGTTAAATGCACTTGGTGACGGGCGAAGCTTGCCCCTGATGTAGTATATGGCCAAAAAATGAACAGACTATTGCTGGTTAAATGCACTTGGTGTCACAGCTTGACCAACCACACTACTGAGGGTTAAATGCACTTGGTGACGGGCGCAGCTTGCCCCTGATGTAGTATATGGCCAAAAAATGAACAGACTATTGCTGGTTAAATGCACTTGGTGTGATAGCTTGACCAACCACACTACTGAGGGTTAAATGCACTTGGTGACGGGCGCAGCTTGCCCCTGATGTAGTATATGGCCAAAAAATGAACAGACTATTGCTGGTTAAATGCACTTGGTGTGACAGCTTCACCCTGATGTAGGCTTTAGCCAAAAAACAACCACACCATTGAGGGTTAAATGCACTTGGTGACAGGCGCAGCTTGCCCCTGATGTAGTATATGGCCAAAAAATGAACAGACTATTGCTGGTTAAATGCACTTGGTGTGACAGCTTGACCAACCACACTACTGAGGGTTAAATGCACTTGGTGACGGGCGCAGCTTGCCCCTGATGTAGTATATGGCCAAAAAATGAACAGACTATTGCTGGTTAAATGCACTTGGTGTGACAGCTTCACCCTGATGTAGGCTTTAGCCAAAAAACAACCAAACCATTGAGGGTTAAATGCACTTGGTGACAGGCGCAGCTTGCCCCTGATGTAGTATATGGCCAAAAAATGAACAGACTATTGCTGGTTAAATGCACTTGGTGTGACAGCTTGACCAACCACACTACTGAGGGTTAAATGCACTTGGTGACGGGCGCAGCTTGCCCCTGATGTAGTATATGGCCAAAAAATGAACAGACTATTGCTGGTTAAATGCACTTGGTGTGACAGCTTGACCAACCACACTACTGAGGGTTAAATGCACTTGGTGACGGGCGCAGCTTGCCCCTGATGTAGTATATGGCCAAAAAATGAACAGACTATTGTTGGTTAAATGCACTTGGTGTCACAGCTTGACCAACCACACTACTGAGGGTTAAATGCACTTGGTGACGGGCGCAGCTTGCCCCTGATGTAGTATATGGCCAAAAAATGAACAGACTATTGCTGGTTAAATGCACTTGGTGACAGGCTCAGCTTGCCCCTGATTTAGTATATGGCCAAAAAATGAACAGACTATTGCTGGTTAAATGCACTTGGTGTGATAGCTTGACCAACCACACTACTGAGGGTTAAATGCACTTGGTGACGGGCGCAGCTTGCCCCTGATGTAGTATATGGCCAAAAAATGAACAGACTATTGCTGGTTAAATGCACTTGGTGACGGGTGCAGCTTGCCCCTGATTTAGTATATGGCCAAAAAATGAACAGACTATTGCTGGTTAAATGCACTTGGTGTGATAGCTTGACCAACCACACTTTTGAGGGTTAAATGCACTTGGTGTGATAGCTTGACCAACCACACTACTGAGGGTTAAATGCACTTGGTGACGGGCGCAGCTTGCCCCTGATGTAGTATATGGCCAAAAAATGAACAGACTATTGCTGGTTAAATGCACTTGGTGTCACAGCTTGACCAACCACACTACTGAGGGTTAGATGCACTTGGTGACGGGCGCAGCTTGCCCCTGATGTAGTATATGGCCAAAAAATGAACAGACTATTGCTGGTTAAATGCACTTGGTGACGGGCGCAGCTTGCCCCTGATTTAGTATATGGCCAAAAAATGAACAGACTATTGCTGGTTAAATGCACTTGGTGTGATAGCTTGACCAACCACACTACTGAGGGTTAAATGCACTTGGTGACGGGCGCAGCTTGCCCCTGATGTAGTATATGGCCAAAAAATAAACAGACTATTGCTGGTTAAATGCACTTGGTGTGACAGCTTCACCCTGATGTAGGCTTTAGCCAAAAAACAACCACACCATTGAGGGTTAAATGCACTTGGTCGCAGCTTGTGCTGGCGCACCACAAGACACAAAATGGCCGCCGATCACCCCAGAAAAATGTGACTGACAAACGGTCTGGGCAGCCTAAAAACAGTGAGCAATTGAGTATCAGCAGCTCAATGATCCACAGCTGCAGATCGATCAGATAATCAAGTACTTTAGAGGAGTTAATCTGCCTAATCTCGCCCTACTGTCGCAGCCGCAACCTCTCCCTACGCTAATCAGAGCAGAGTGACGGGCGGCGCTATGTGACTCCAGCTTAAATAGAGGCTGGGTCACATGGTGCTCTGGCCAATCCCAGCCATGCCAATAGTAGGCATGGCTGTGATGGCCTCTTGGGGCAAGTAGTATGACGCTTGTTGATTGGCTGCTTTGCAGCCTTTCAAAAAGCGCCAAGAAAGCGTCACAAAAGCGCCAAGAAAGCGACGAACACCGAACCCGAACCCGGACTTTTACTAAAATGTCCGGGTTCGGGTCCGTGTCACGGACACCCCAAAATTCGGTACGAACCCGAACTATACAGTTCGAGTTCGCTCATCCCTAGCGGTCAGCCGTCTGAGGTCACCAACTTTTCATGTTCAAACATTTGGACCACGGAAGCCTGCCTTTTGCCAGATGAACGTGACGACGGCACGGTGGAAGGTGGAGTGAAGGACAAATAGGAGGAGAAGGAAAAGAGGCAGGACGTGGAGCGCCGGGAGTGTGGCTTCGTGGGTTTTGACGGTGTTGCTCCTATTGGGCTCAGTGATGGGAGGCCAGGTGCCTTCTTAAGGCGGTCATCGCTAGGTGAGTGTTGGGCTTACCGCGACTTATGCGTTAACAGCACAGGCTGCAGAGGGCAACACTATTGTCAGCAGCGTCCTAGGAGCGCCAGATGTGACTGTGCATGGTGGATGGCTCGCTCCAGATACATTTGCAGTATGCTTTTTGCCTCCTGTGCACTGCAAGTTCTACCTGCTTCTCCTACTTCTACCCCCTATCTGCTGCTCTGTCTCTCCCTCTGAACTCCCATCCTCTTCCTCTCTTGTGGACACCCATGGGACATCCATCGACACTTCATCATCGTCACCTTCACCACCACTGACATTAGAGATTTCAGAGTAGGCAGCAACAGCAGGGACCTCCGTCTTTGGGCTGATCTGGGTACTGTCGTCAGACCGCTGGGTGGCGGCTGTTGCTACCTTCTCTTCCTCACCCGATGCCAAGAATGGCTGCGCATCAGTAAGGTCTGGGAATGGATGGGAAAATAAATCCTCTGACTCGTGCGGAGGGGCTATGGTGGTGGTGGTGTCTTTGGGGGTGCACAGAGAATGAGGAGGGTGCAGATACAGAGGATGAGGAGGGTGCAGAAACGGAAGGCTGAGTGAGCCACTCAACCAAGTCTGGTGTGTCCTTTGACGTAATCGCACGCACCTTCTCCAACTTCCCACTTAGGCTCCGGCCTGGTGCACCTGCCCGACCCCTACCACCCCTGCCGAATGGCCTACCTCTTCCTCTGCGTGTCATTTTCAAAATGACATTTTGACAAAGTCCCTATAGAAGAGCAGTATTTGTGGAAGCAGGTATATCAAACCCCTTAATCAGTTTTTGGGAAACTGGTTACTGGTGAAACGTTTTGGTAAGGAGGCGTCTGAGAGATCGACACACCATCCAGGGTACGCTTATTCTTTTCTAATCACCAAGTTTTTGTCCTTATATTTGCCTCTGCTGCAGCATTGCCCAGTTCTTATTGTTCAGAGGTGTCTTGGTGTTTTTTAATCTCTCATTCTTTTCCCTGTTTTTGGTGTGCTGACCTCTCGGCCCCCTCTTGGGTCCTGTTCCTCATTTTTGTGTTCCACCTCTGTGCTGCCTTTTATTAATATGTATGTATTTATTATACATTGTCAATAAAGTTTTTTCGATTTTCACTTTGTGAAGATTGTGGTTCAATTTTTGGGTGATATTGGTGGCTCCACGTTTTGAGAGTCCATTTTTTCGTGATTTATTTCTGTCCGGTAATAATTGGGTGGCCTTATATATCACACCAGTTGCAATTAGTTATTCCAATAGTGTTTGTCCCTTTGTATAGCTGTAGTATCGCAGCAGAACCGCACACAACTGCTGCACAATGCAAATGCACTATAATATACTTTCTATGTTACAAAGTACATTATAAGTATATCACACCTATCGATAGCACACCTATACCAGTCCTTAAAATGACTTTTGTGGCCCTATTAGCTAGCGTTTAGGTGTCCCTAACAGTCTGTCCCTGCTCCACACAGCAACCTCTCCCTACACTGGCAAAAGACTGAATATAAAATGGTGGCCAGATCGGGTTTATTTATAGGGTAGGGGGTATGTCCATGTGCTGAAACGTCTCAATTGGCTGTCCTGTCCCACCTGATGGATGTAGAAAAAGGAGGGCAGGAGCAGCACACTCAAGGCTTACCAGAGCTTTAGTTGAAGAAATGCAACAGCTGAGCTAAAGACCCCAGATCCAGGGAAGTCAAGATGAAAGCAATAGAGAACATAGGCTACAGCAGCATCTCCAAGAAATTTGCCTCTTTATTCAAAATTCCATTGCGCGGTGTACAAAAATGCAACGTTTCAGATACATCTAGCTATTGTCAAGCATACAATACAAGTGATAATGTCCACATATAAATAGTTAAAAACATACACTCCCACAAAGTTAGTCACCCAATCAAAAAGCAAAATCAATGAAGGGAGTCTGAGTAGAGCCAATAATGTAAGGATTGCACTGCAATACCTAATCAACACAATATATAAACGCCCCTCTAGCTTACCTGTATGTGCTTCCCATAATCGCGGCTGTGTAAACCTCGGCGTGCCTGTCAAGTAGCTGCGCATGTCCATGCACGTACGTAACAGTGCGAGAGCAGATCAAGTCTCGTGGGCATAGCTATGGTCCCGCCTCTCCTGGAGAGCACAATTTGGATACAGCAGCGGCGTCCTCAACCAATGGAAGGCGCCCGTACCGGCAGCATCATAGCCGACGTGCAAGTCACATGACCAAAAATCCCGATCACATCACCGCTGTTTGTATATACATTATTAATAACCACGCTGTAATGCTGTCACCGCCCGGGACATGCGCATCTTCACGAGAGGGACCACGGAGTGTATCAAATACTCGCCCACAGTCATGATGGGGGACGATCATATTATTATGAAATGTAATGGTAATTGGCACACTCATCCTACATTAAGAAATGCTAGGGCATGCAGATCATAACAAAAACATACCTCATTAAATACAGTGATCAACAAGGGGGTGTATATGCACATCCAATGTAAAAACATAACAATACTTGTAACGGATGAAAAATCTAACTGATCCCTGCAACATTAAACTCCAAATTGAGGCCATAAGGTTGCAGGGACCTTAGAGTGTATATCCATTTAAGTTCTTTTCTACGAAGAGCAGCTTCCCTGTCTCCACCCCTCCGTAAAGCACCAACACTGTCTATCACCCTAAAGCGCAATTGATTGACAGAGTGTCTTGCCTCCACAAAATGTCTGGCTACTGGTATGTCCAAGTTGGCCTTGCGAATAGTACTTTTATGTTTATTTATACGTTCACAAATCTCAATCGTAGTCTCACCGACAAAGATGAGGCTACAAGGACATTGTATGACGTAAATAACCTCACGGGATCTACATGTAAAGTAGCCATTAATCTTTTACTTCTTGCCAATATAGGGATGGAAAAAATTATCCCCTTTTAGAACGTTACTGCAATTGCATCAAGACAAACAAGGAAAAGTTCAATTTTTACATGGGGCCAAGAGCCTTTGTGTATCCAAACTAGGACCTCCAACGTCTGTTTTTACTAGCCTATCACGTAAATTAGAGTTCCTCTTGTACGCCATTAATGACGGGGGAACAACATTTTTCAATGTCTGGCAAACCTCTTTGCAATATATGCCACTCCTTTCTGAGGATATGTGCAATATCTCCACTGTCCCGGCCATACACGGACACAAAAGGAACTCTATTTGCGACCTTGGCTCTCGATGATTTGCGTAGTGCAGAACCTCTGTCCACCAATGTAACCCTCTTTTTGGTCCTATCTAGGAGTTTCCTGGGATAACCCCGTTCAGTAAACCTGTCACACATGGCATCACTATGGAACTCCATCTAAGCACCCTGAGGGAGTATTATAAAAATCGATACAGATTTTTGCACAAAGTTTGAAGTGGCGAGTAACAAATACTCCTTTGATCTTATGTTATTGAAAATTGACTTTCTTTGCAAAGAGGTTGAAAACATTAAGAAAATCATTACGGATTTAAATTTACAAATTCAAGGTCTAATTAATGTGGATGATTTTGCTATACACAGCATATGCAACGTCACAAGTCGGAAACCGATAGAAAAAACGTGACAAATGGCACAGGGACCTTGAGGATTACCAGTTGGGTAAAGTTTACAACTGGTGGAATCCACAACCTCAAAATAGACCGAGAAGGAGGCGCAACCAGCTCTTTGATCACGGACATTTCGGTTTTTCAACTTTTGATTCAGAATCCACTGATGAGTCCTCTACATCCGTTTTTTTTTAGGAAAGAAGGGCGGCGGAAGGAAACACCATCAACCCCACAAAAGGATCGTTACCTCCCAACCCGGGAAAGAACAGGGGAGCACCAATGAGAATGTCGAGATGCAATCTCAGGAAATGATACAACTAGAAGTGAATATCTCATCAGTTGAACTTACTTTTGAACAGACTCATGTGTTGGGTCGAGGTTTGAGCTTTTCACCCACAACTGAAAGGGACTGGTTTACTCTTGAATTGGACTTACAACGTTTTTTCAGGAATTTGCGACTAAAAAGCTTTTTTGCATTAAAGAAAAGTGATAACATGGGATTAGAATTACGTAATAACAAAAATGTTGTGGAATTAACGTGCAATAAGTTTGATTTAAAGAAACCCAGTAACTTTTCACCCCCCCCCCCACTAACCATGTGGTTGAGTCGTATATCCAGATTGTACATAAGCAAATTGAAACCTTGAGGCCTTCCTTTATGGGTAGAAGCAATCGAACCATATTGGAATGCCAGGCCATTCTATCATTGGAGAAGGATGACCGTATCACTATAAAACGTGCTGACAAGGGTGGGGCGGTGGTTGTCATGGATACTGCAATGTATGTCGAGGAAATCAATAGACAACTACAGGACACAGAAGTCTATGAACAACTATCTGGGGATCCCAAATGGGAGATTATGCGTGACATAGGAGTGATATTGGATATAGCGGTACAAAATTCTATCATTGACGATGGGTTATGTAAATTTCTCAAAGTGAGTCACCCTGTCACTCCTATGCTATACATACTCCCCAAGATATATAAAAGACAAGATAATCCACCAGGCCAACCAATTGTATGAGGCAGAAATTCGGTCTTTAATTCTATTTTGATATTCGTTGACAGACTTTTGCAGATCCGTGTGACCTCCGCCCTATCTTATGTTAAGGATACTGGACATTTTTTGCTAAAATTACGTGAGTTGCAGCTTCCAGTTCAGTCTTTATTGGTTAGCTTCGATGTTGTTTCTTTGTCCACGTCCATTGATCATACATATGGTCTGAATGTCGTCGATGTGGCCCTGGCCGACATGGGACTATCCCCGGGGGTGTGCCATTTTGTCCCCTGCCTTTTGGAGGTTGTCCTGAGGAGGAATTACTTTCTCTTCAGGGACACCTTCTACCAGCAGAGGCGGGGTGTGGCCATGGGGTCCAATGTGGCCCCCACCTACGTCAATATCTTCATGGCCGAGGTGGAGGACAAATTGGTATACCAATCCCAATATTTTGGGAGAGTCCTGTGTTGGTGGCGCTACATAGACAACATTTTTATGATCTGGACTGGTACAACTGAAGAGTTGAAAGATTTTCACACACACCTAAATGTAGGTGTACCTGGGTTACAGTTCACCGTTACATCTTCTGAAAGTGAGCTTCATTTCTTGGATGTGCGAGTCTATGTAGTGGGAGGTGAAATTAAAACAGATCTTCACTAGAAGCCCATTGATAGAAATACACATGATAGTTACCACCCGCGACGTATGTTGGACTCCTTACCTTGGAGTCAACTATTAAGAGTCAGAAGGATTGTATCTGATGACCTTAATTTCACACAGAGGGTGGATGCATGTGTGACAGGTTTACTGAATGCGGTTATCCCAGGAAACTCCTAGATAGGACCAAAAAAAGGGCTACATTGGTTGACAGAGGTTCTGCACTACACAAATCATAGAGAGCCAAGGTCGCGAATAGAGTTCCTTTTGTGTCCGTGTATGGCCGGGACAGTGGAGATATTGCACATATCCTCAGAAAGGAGTGGCATATATTACAAAGAGGTTTGCCAGACATTGAAGAATTTAGTGCCCCTCCATTAATGGCGTACAAGAGGAACTCTAATTTACGTGATAGGCTAGTAAAAACAGACGTTGGAGGTCCTAGTTTGGATACACAAAGGCTCTTGAAATTGAACTTTTCCTTGTTTGTCTTGCTGCAATTGCAGTAATGTTCTAAAAGGGGATCATTTTTTTTATCCCTATAGTGGCAAGAAGTATAAGATTAATGGCAACTTTACATGTAGATCCCGTGATGTTATTTACATCATACAATGTCCTTGTAGCCTCATTTATGTCGGTGAGACTACGATGGAGATTTGTGAACGTATAAATAAACATAAAAGTACTATTCGCAAGGCCAACTTGGACATACCAGTAGCCAGACATTTTGTGGAGGCAAGACACTCTGTCAATCAATTGCGCTTTAGGGTGATAGACAGTGTTGGTGCTTTACGGAGGGGTGGAGACAGGGAAGCTGCTCTTCGTAGAAAAGAACTTAAATGGATATACACTCTAAGGTCCCTGCAACCTTATGGCCTCAATTTGGAGTTTAATGTTGCAGGGATCAGTTAGATTTTTCATCCGTTACAAGTATTGTTATGTTTTTACATTGGATGTGCATATACACCCCCTTGTTGATCACTGTATTTAATGAGGTATGTTTTTGTTATGATCTGCATGCCCTAGCATTTCTTAATGTAGGATGAGTGTGCCAATTACCATTACATTTCATAATAATATGATCGTCCCCCATCATGACTGTGGGCGAGTATTTGATACACTCCGTGGTCATTCTCGTGAAGATGCGCATGTCCCGGGCGGTGACAGCATTACAGCGTGGTTATTAATAATGTATATACAAACAGCGGTGATGTGATCTGGATTTTTGGTCATGTGACTTGCACGTCGGCTATGATGCTGCCGGTGCAGGCGACTTCCATTGGTTGAGGACGCCGCTGCTGTATCCCAATTGTGTTCTCCAGGAGAGGCGGGACCATAGCTATGCCCGCGAGACTTGATCTGCTCTCGCACTGTTACGTACGTGTGTGGACATGCGCAGCTACTTGACAGGCACGCCGAGGTTTACACAGCCGCGATTATGGGAAGCACATACAGGTTACCTAGAGGGGCGTTTATATATTGTGTTGATTAGGTATTGCAGTGCAATCCTTACATTATTGTCTCTACTCAGACTCCCTTCATTGATTTTGCTTTTTCATTGGGTGACTAACTTTGTGGAAGTGTATTTTTTTTAACTATTTACAGTATATGTGGGCATTATCACTTGTATTGTATGCTTGACAATAGCTAGATGTATCTGAAACGTTGCATTTTTGTACACCGCGCCATGGAATTTTGAATAAAGAGGCAACTTTCTTGGAGATGCTGCTGTAGCCTATGTTCTCTATCGCTTCCACCTGATGGATGTGTCATGGGTCAAAGTTCTGCACAATGCAAAAGAATATGGCGCCGGCGGACATTACCATATGTTTGCCTGTACGGCGAATCGCGAACGAGCAAAGTTTGCCACGAAACAAACGCCGGGCGAACCGCAAGGCATCTCTAGCTATGTGTATGCCTATAGGTTACCAGAGCTTCTCTACCAAATAAATATAAGTTACTCACAAGGTAATAATCCCAAAGTATGAAATTATTGCATAAGTAGAACAAGAATAGTTTTTCAGTTTTTACAATGTAACCAGATACATAGAGAAGTAAAATGTAACACTCTATTAGTTTAACAATGGTTTCAATTTAAATATATAATGGGTCATTGATAGGGATGAGTGAACTCGAACTGTATAGTTCGGGTTCGTACCGAATTTTGGGGTGTCCGTGACACGGACCCGAACCCGGACATTTTCGTAAAAGTCCGGGTTCGGTGTTCGTCGCTTTCTTGGCGCTTTTGTGACGCTTTCTTGGCGCTTTTTGAAAGGCTGCAAAGCAGCCAATTAACAAGCGTCATACTACTTGCCCCAAGAGGCCGTCACAGCCATGCCTACTATTGGCATGGCTGTGATTGGCCAGAGCACCATGTGACCCAGCCTCTATTTAAGCTGGAGTCACATAGCGCCGCCCGTCACTCTGCTCTGATCAGCATAGGGAGAGGTTGCGGCTGCGACAGTAGGGCGAGATTAGGCAGATTAACTCCTCCAAAGGACTTGATTAATTGATCGATCTGCAGCTGTGGATCATTGAGCTGCTGATACTCAATTGCTCACTGTTTTTAGGCTGCCCAGACCGTTTGTCAGTCACTTTTTTCTGGGGTGATCGGCGGCCACTTTGTGTCTTGTGGTGCGCCAGCACAAGCTGCGACCAAGTGCATTTAACCCTCAAGGTGTGGTTGTTTTTTGGCTAAAGCCTACATCAGGGTGAAGCTGTCACACCAAGTGCATTTAACCAGCAATAGTCTGTTTATTTTTTGGCCATATACTACATCAGGGGCAAGCTGCGCCTGTCACCAAGTGCATTTAACCCTCAATGGTGTGGTTGTTTTTTGGCTAAAGCCTACATCAGGGTGAAGCTGTCACACCAAGTGCATTTAACCAGCAATAGTCTGTTTATTTTTTGGCCATATACTACATCAGGGGCAAGCTGCGCCTGTCACCAAGTGCATTTAACCCTCAGTAGTGTGGTTGGTCAAGCTGTCACACCAAGTGCATTTAACCAGCAATAGTCTGTTCATTTTTTGGCCATATACTACATCAGGGGCAAGCTGCGCCTGTCACCAAGTGCATTTAACCCTCAATGGTGTGGTTGTTTTTTGGCTAAAGCCTACATCAGGGTGAAGCTGTCACACCAAGTGCATTTAACCAGCAATAGTCTGTTTATTTTTTGGCCATATACTACATCAGGGGCAAGCTGCGCCCATCACCAAGTGCATTTAACCCTCAGTAGTGTGGTTGGTCAAGCTGTCACACCAAGTGCATTTAATCAGCAATAGTCTGTTCATTTTTTGGCCATATACTACATCAGGGGCAAGCTGCGCCCGTAACCAAGTGCATTTAACCCTCAGTAGTGTGGTTGGTCAAGCTGTCACACCAAGTGCATTTAACCAGCAATAGTGTGGTTATTTTTTGGCCATATCCCAGTCTAATTCTGTCAGTAAATCCATACCGGTCACCCAGTGCCTAAATACTAGGCCTCAAATTTATATCCCGCTAAATCTGTCTTTACCGCTGTACTGTTCTGGCTGGGCAAGTTATTTAGTGTCCGTCAAAGCACATTTTTTGTTCTGGGTTGAAATACAATTCCCAATTTAGCAATTTCATAATTTAGTGGTTTCTGCTGTATCAGAGCTATTTGAAATCTATCCCTAAAAGGGTATATAATATTCAAGGTGCACATAGGGTCATTCAGAATAACTTCACACACACGCTTCTGTGCATTTCCAAGTCTAATTCTGTCAGTAAATCCATACCGGTCACCCAGCGCCTAAATACTAGGCCTCAAATTTATATCCCGCTAAATCTGTCGTTACCGCTGTACTGTTCTGGCTGGGCAAGTTATTTAGTGTCCGTCAAAGCACATTTTTTGTTCTGGGTTGAAAAACAATTCCCAATTTAGCAATTTCCTAATTTAGTGGTTTCTGCTGTATCAGAGCTATTTGAAATCTATCCCTAAAAGGGTATATAATATTCAAGGTGCACATAGGGTCATTCAGAATAACTTCACACACACGCTACTGTGCATTTCCAAGTCTAATTCTGTCAGTAAATCCATACCGGTCACCCAGCGCCTAAATACTAGGCCTCAAATTTATATCCCGCTAAATCTGTCTTTACCGCTGTATTGTTCTGGCTGGGCAAGTTATTTAGTGTCCGTCAAAGCACATTTTTTGTTCTGGGAGAAATACAATTCCCAATTTAGCAATTTCATAATTTAGTGGTTTCTGCTGTATCACAGCTATTTGAAATCTATCCCTAAAAGGGTATATAATATTCAAGGTGCACATAGGGTCATTCAGAATAACTTCACACACACGCTACTGTGCATTTCCAAGTCTAATTCTGTCAGTAAATCCATACCGGTCACCCAGCGCCTAAATACTAGGCCTCAAATTTATATCCCGCTAAATCTGTCGTTACCGCTGTACTGTTCTGGCTGGGCAAGTTATTTAGTGTCCGTCAAAGCACATTTTTTGTTCTGGGTTAAAAAACAGTTCCCAATTTAGCAATTTCCTAATTTAGTGGTTTCTGCTGTATCAGAGCTATTTGAAATCTATCCCTAAAAGGGTATATAATATTCAAGGTGCACATAGGGTCATTCAGAATAACTTCACACACACGCTACTGTGCATTTCCAAGTCTAATTCTGTCAGTAAATCCATACCGGTCACCCAGCGCCTAAATACTAGGCCTCAAATTTATATCCCGCTAAATCTGTCTTTACCGCTGTACTGTTCTGGCTGGGCAAGTTATTTAGTGTCCGTCAAAGCACATTTTTTGTTCTGGGTTGAAATACAATTCCCAATTTAGCAATTTCATAAGTTAGTGGTTTCTGCTGTATCAGAGCTATTTGAAATCTATCCCTAAAAGGGTATATAATATTCAAGGTACACATAGGGTCATTCAGAATAACTTCACACACATGCTACTGTGCATTTCCAAGTCTAATTCTGTCAGTAAATCTATACCGGTCACCCAGCGCCTAAATACTAGGCCTCAAATTTATATTCAGCTGAATTTGAATACAATACATTGGGCCAAATAATATTTTTGTTGTTGTGGTGAACGATAACAATGAGGAAAACATCTAGTAAGGGACGCGGACGTGGACATGGTCGTGGTGGTGTTAGTGGACCCTCTGCTGCTGGGAGAGGACGTGGCCGTTCTGCCACAGCCACACGTCCTAGTGTACCAACTACCTCAGGTCCCAGTAGCCGCCAGAATTTACAGCGATATATGGTGGGGCCCAATGCCGTTCTAAGGATGGTAAGGCCTGAGCAGGTACAGGCATTAGTCAATTGGGTGGCCGACAGTGGATCCAGCACGTTCACATTATCTCCCACCCAGTCTTCTGCAGAAAGCGCACAGATGGTGCCTGAAAACCAACCCCATCAGTCTGTCACATCACCCCCATGCATACCAGGGAAACTGTCTGAGCCTCAAGTTATGCAGCAGTCTCTTATGCTGTTTGAAGACTCCGCTGGCAGGGTTTCCCAAGGGCATCCACCTAGCCCTTCCCTAGAGGTGAAAGACATAGAATGCACTGACGCACAACCACTTATGTTTCCTGATGATGAGGACATGGGAATACCACCTCAGCATGTCTCTGATGATGACGAAACACAGGTGCCAACTGCTGCGTCTTTCTGCAGTGTGCAGACTGAACAGGAGGTCAGGGATCAAGACTGGGTGGAAGACGATGCAGGGGACGATGAGGTCCTAGACCCCACATGGAATGAAGGTCGTGCCACTGACTTTCACAGTTCAGAGGAAGAGGCAGTGGTGAGACCGAGCCAACAGCGTAGCAAAAGAGGGAGCAGTGGGCAAAAGCAGAACACCCGCCACCAAGAGACTCCGCCTGCTACTGACCGCCGCCATCTGGGACCGAGCACCCCAAAGGCAGCTTCAAGGAGTTCCCTGGCATGGCACTTCTTCAAACAATGTGCTGACGACAAGACCCGAGTGGTTTGCACGCTGTGCCATCAGAGCCTGAAGCGAGGCATTAACGTTCTGAACCTGAGCACAACCTGCATGACCAGGCACCTGCATGCAAAGCATGAACTGCAGTGGAGTAAACACCTTAAAACCAAGGAAGTCACTCAGGCTCCCCCTGCTACCTCTTCTGCTGCTGCCGCCTCGGCCTCTTCTGCTGCTGCCGCCTCGGCCTCTTCCTCCGCCTCTGGAGGAACGTTGGCACCTGCCGCCCAGCAAACAGGGGATGTACCACCAACACCACTACCACCTCAGTCACCAAGCATCTCAACCATGTCACACGGCAGCGTTCATCTCTCCATCTCACAAACATTTGAGAGAAAGCGTAAATTCCCACCTAGCCACCCTCGATCCCTGGCCCTGAATGCCAGCATTTCTAAACTACTGGCCTATGAAATGCTGTCATTTAGGCTGGTGGACACAGACAGCTTCAAACAGCTCATGTCGCTTGCTGTCCCACAGTATGTTGTTCCCAGCCAGCACTACTTCTCCAAGAGAGCCGTGCCTTCCCTGCACAACCAAGTATCCGATAAAATCAAGTGTGCACTGCGCAACGCCATCTGTGGCAAGGTCCACCTAACCACAGATACGTGGACTAGTAAGCACGGCCAGGGACGCTATATCTCCCTAACTGCACACTGGGTAAATGTAGTGGCAGCTGGGCCCCAGGCGGAGAGCTGTTTGGCGCATGTCCTTCCGCCGCCAAGGATCGCAGGGCAACATTCTTTGCCTCCTGTTGCCACCTCCTCCTACTCGACTTCCTCCTCCTCTTCTTCCACCTGCTCATCTAGTCAGCCACACACCTTCACCACCAACTTCAGCACAGCCCGGGGTAAACGTCAGCAGGCCACTCTGAAACTCATATGTTTGGGGGACAGGCCCCACACCGCACAGGAGTTGTGGCGGGGTATAGAACAACAGACCGACGAATGGTTGCTGCCGGTGAGCCTCAAGCCCGGCCTGGTGGTGTGTGATAATGGGCGAAATCTCGTTGCAGCTCTGGGACTAGCCAGTTTGACGCACATCCCTTGCTTCGCGCATGTGCTGAATTTGGTGGTGCAGAAGTTCATTCACAACTACCCCGACATGTCAGAGCTGCTGCATAAAGTGCGGGCCGTCTGTTCGCGCTTCCGGCGTTCACATCCTGCTGCTGCTCGCCTGTCTGCGCTACAGCGTAACTTCGGCCTTCCCGCTCACCGCCTCATATGCGACGTGCCCACCAGGTGGAACTCCACCTTGCACATGCTGGACAGACTGTGCGAGCAGCAGCAGGCCATAGTGGAGTTTCAGCTGCAGCACGCACGGGTCAGTCACACTACAGAATAGCACCACTTCACCACCAATGACTGGGACTCCATGCGAGACCTGTGTGCCCTGTTGCGCTGTTTCGAGTACTCCACCAACATGGCCAGTGGCGATGACGCCGTTATCAGCGTTACAATACCACTTCTATGTCTCCTTGAGAAAACACTTAGGGTGATGATGGAAGAGGAGGTGGCCCAGGAGGAGGAGGAGGAGGAGGAAGAGGGGTCATTTTTAGCACTTTCAGGCCAGTCTCTTCGAAGTGACTCAGTGGGAGGTTTTTGGCAACAGCAGAGGCCAGGTACAAATGTGGCCAGCCAGGGCCCACTACTGGAGGACGAGGAGGACGAGGATGAGGAGGAGGTGGAGGAGGATGAGGATGAAGCATGGTCACAGCGGGGTGGCACCCAACGCAGCTCGGGTCCATCACTGGTGCGTGGCTGGGGGGAAAGGCAGGACGATGACGATACGCCTCCCACAGAGGACAGCTTGTCCTTACCCCTGGGCAGCCTGGCACACATGAGCGACTACATGCTGCAGTGCCTGCGCAACGACAGCAGAGTTGCCTACATTTTAACGTGTGCGGACTACTGGGTTGCCACCCTGCTGGATCCACGCTACAAAAAC
Source organism: Bufo gargarizans (assembly GCF_014858855.1). Taxonomy (NCBI): domain Eukaryota; kingdom Metazoa; phylum Chordata; class Amphibia; order Anura; family Bufonidae; genus Bufo; species Bufo gargarizans. The sequence goes on from NC_058083.1 coordinate 298,395,547, forward strand.
AATGTGCCCACCTTACTTCCTGCACTGGAGCGTGATAGGAAGATGCGCGAGTACAAGCGCACGTTGGTAGACGCGCTACTGAGAGAATTCCCAAATGTCACAGGGGAACAAGTGGAAGCCCAAGGCCAAGGCAGAGGAGGAGCAAGAGGTCGCCAAGGCAGCTGTGTCACGGCCAGCTCCTCTGAGGGCAGGGTTAGCATGGCAGAGATGTGGAAAACTTTTGTCAACACGCCACAGCTAACTGCACCACCACCTGATACGCAACGTGTTAGCAGGAGGCAACATTTCACTAACATGGTGGAACAGTACGTGTGCACACCCCTCCACGTACTGACTGATGGTTCGGCCCCATTCAACTACTGGGTCTCTAAATTGTCCACGTGGCGAGAGCTAGCCTTTTATGCCTTGGAGGTGCTGGCCTGCCCGGCAGCCAGCGTTTTGTCTGAACGTGTATTCAGCACGGCAGGGGGTGTCATTACAGACAAACGCAGCCGCCTGTCTACAGCCAATGTGGACAAGCTGACGTTCATAAAAATGAACCAGGCATGGATCCCACAGGACCTGTCCGTCCCTTGTCCAGATTAGACATTAACTTCCTCCCCTTAACCATATATTATTGTACTCCAGGGCACTTCCTCATTCAATCCTATTTTTATTTTCATTTTACCATTATATTGCGAGGCTACGCAAATTTGAATGAACCTCTCCTCTGTCTGGGTGCCGGGGCCTAAATATATGCCAATGGACTGTTCCAATGTTGGGTGACGTGAAGCCTGATTCTCTGCTGAGACATGCAGACTAATTCTCTGCTGACATGAAGCCAGATTCTCTGTTACGGGACCTCTCTCCTCTGCCTGGGTGCTGGGCCTAAATATATGCCAATGGACTGTTGCACTGGTGGCTGACGTGAAGCCTGATTGTCTGTTACGGGACCTCTGTCCTCTGCCTGGGTGCTGGGCCTAAATTTATGAAAATGGACTCTTACAGTGGTGGGTGACGTGAAGCCTGATTCTCTGCTATGATATGAAGACTGATTCTCTGCTGACATGAAGCCAGATTGTCTGTTACGGGACCTCTCTCCTCTGCCTGGGTGCTTGGCCTAAATTTATGACAATGGACTGTTGCAGTGGTGGCTGACGTGAAGCCTCATTCTCTGCTATGATATGCAGACTGATTCTCTGCTGACATGAAGCCAGATTCTCTGTTACGGGACCTCTCTCCTCTGCCTGGGTGCTGGGCCTAAATATATGCCAATAGACTGTTGCACTGGTGGCTGACGTGAAGCCTGATTGTCTGTTACGGGACCTCTCTCCTCTGCCTGGGTGCTGGGCCTAAATATCTGACAATGGACTGTTGCATTGGTGGCTGACGTGAAGCCTGATTCTCTGCTATGATATGAAGACTGATTCTCTGCTGACATGAAGCCAGATTGTCTGTTACGGGACCTCTCTCCTCTGCCTGGGTGCTGGGCCTAAATTTATGAAAATGGACTCTTACAGTGGTGGGTGACGTGAAGCCTGATTCTCTGCTATGATATGAAGACTGATTATCTGCTGACATGAAGCCAGATTGTCTGTTACGGGACCTCTCTCCTCTGCCTGGGTGCTGGGCCTAAATTTATGACAATGGACTGTTGCAGTGGTGGCTGACGTGAAGCCTGATTCTCTGCTATGACATGAAGACTGATTCTCTGCTGACATGAAGCCAGATTGTCTGTTACGGGACCTCTCTCCTCTGCCTGGGTGCTGGGCCTAAATTTATGAAAATGGACTCTTACAGTGGTGGGTGACGTGAAGCCTGATTCTCTGCTATGATATGAAGACTGATTCTCTGCTGACATGAAGCCAGATTGTCTGTTACGGGACCTCTCTCCTCTGCCTGGGTGCTTGGCCTAAATTTATGACAATGGACTGTTGCAGTGGTGGCTGACGTGAAGCCTGATTCTCTGCTATGACATGCAGACTTATTCTCTGCTGACATGAAGACAGATTCTCTGTTACGGGACCTCTCTCCTCTGCCTAGGTGCTGGGCCTAAATATATGCCAATGGACTGTTGCACTGGTGGCTGACGTGAAGCCTGATTGTCTGTTACGGGACCTCTCTCCTCTGCCTGGGTGCTGGGCCTAAATATCTGACAATGGACTGTTGCATTGGTGTCTGACGTGAAGCCTGATTCTCTGCTATGATATGAAGACTGATTCTCTGCTGACATGAAGCCAGATTGTCTGTTACGGGACCTCTCTCCTCTGCCTGGGTGCTTGGCCTAAATTTATGACAATGGACTGTTGCAGTGGTGGCTGACGTGAAGCCTGATTCTCTGCTATGACATGCAGACTGATTCTCTGCTGACATGAAGACAGATTCTCTGTTATGGGACCTCTCTCCTCTGCCTGGGTGCTGGGCCTAAATATATGCCAATGGACTGTTGCACTGGTGGCTGACGTGAAGCCTGATTGTCTGTTACGGGACCTCTCTCCTCTGCCTGGGTGCTGGGCCTAAATATCTGACAATGGACTGTTGCATTGGTGGCTGACGTGAAGCCTAATTCTCTGCTATGTTATGAAGACTGATTCTCTGCTGACATGAAGCCAGATTGTCTGTTACGGGACCTCTCTCCTCTGCCTGGGTGCTGGGCCTAAATTTATGAAAATGGACTGTTACAGTGGTGGGTGACGTGAAGCCTGATTCTCTGCTATGATATGAAGACTGATTCTCTGCTGACATGAAGCCAGATTGTCTGTTACGGGACCTCTCTCCTCTGCCTGGGTGCTGGGCATAAATTTATGAAAATGGACTGTTGCAGTGGTGGGTGACGTGAAGCCTGATTCTCTGCTATGACATGAAGACTGATTCTCTGCTGACATGAAGCCAGATTGTCTGTTACGGGACCTCTCTCCTCTGCCTGGGTGCTGGGCCTAAATTTATGAAAATGGACTCTTACAGTGGTGGGTGACGTGAAGCCTGATTCTCTGCTATGATATGAAGACTGATTCTCTGCTGACATGAAGCCAGATTGTCTGTTACGGGACCTCTCTCCTCTGCCTGGGTGCTGGGCCTAAATTTATGAAAATGGACTCTTACAGTGGTGGGTGACGTGAAGCCTGATTCTCTGCTATAATATGAAGACTGATTCTCTGCTGACATGAAGCCAGATTGTCTGTTACGGGACCTCTCTCCTCTGCCTGGGTGCTGAGCCTAAATATCTGACAATGGACTGTTGCATTGGTGGCTGACGTAAAGCCTGATTCTCTGCTATGATATGAAGACTGATTCTCTGCTGACATGAAGCCAGATTGTCTGTTACGGGACCTCTCTCCTCTGCCTGGGTGCTGGGCCTAAATTTATGACAATGGACTGTTGCAGTGGTGGCTGACGTGAAGCCTGATTCTCTGCTATGACATGAAGACTGATTCTCTGCTGACATGAAGCCAGATTGTCTGTTACGGGACCTCTCTCCTCTGCCTGGGTGCTGGGCCTAAATTTATGAAAATGGACTCTTACAGTGGTGGGTGACGTGAAGCCTGATTCTCTGCTATGATATGAAGACTGATTCTCTGCTGACATGAAGACAGATTCTCTGTTACGGGACCTCTCTCCTCTGCCTGGGTGCTGGGCCTAAATATATGCCAATGGACTGTTGCACTGGTGGCTGACGTGAAGCCTGATTGTCTGTTACGGGACCTCTCTCCTCTGCCTGGGTGCTGGGCCTAAATATCTGACAATGGACTGTTGCATTTGTGGCTGACGTGAAGCCTAATTCTCTGCTATGTTATGAAGACTGATTCTCTGCTGACATGAAGCCAGATTGTCTGTTACGGGACCTCTCTCCTCTGCCTGGGTGCTGGGCCTAAATATCTGACAATGGACTGTTGCATTGGTGGCTGACGTAAAGCCTGATTCTCTGCTATGATATGAAGACTGATTCTCTGCTGACATGAAGCCAGATTGTCTGTTACGGGACCTCTCTCCTCTGCCTGGGTGCTGGGCATAAATTTATGAAAATGGACTGTTGCAGTGGTGGGTGACGTGAAGCCTGATTCTCTGCTATGACATGAAGACTGATTCTCTGCTGATATGAAGCCAGATTGTCTGTTACGGGACCTCTCTCCTCTGCCTGGGTGCTGGGCCTAAATTTATGAAAATGGACTCTTACAGTGGTGGGTGACGTGAAGCCTGATTCTCTGCTATGATATGAAGACTGATTCTCTGCTGACATGAAGCCAGATTGTCTGTTACGGGACCTCTCTCCTCTGCCTGGGTGCTGGGCCTAAATTTATGAAAATGGACTCTTACAGTGGTGGGTGACGTGAAGCCTGATTCTCTGCTATGATATGAAGACTGATTCTCTGCTGACATGAAGCCAGATTGTCTGTTACGGGACCTCTCTCCTCTGCCTGGGTGCTGAGCCTAAATATCTGACAATGGACTGTTGCATTGGTGGCTGACGTAAAGCCTGATTCTCTGCTATGATATGAAGACTGATTCTCTGCTGACATGAAGCCAGATTGTCTGTTACGGGACCTCTCTCCTCTGCCTGGGTGCTTGGCCTAAATTTATGACAATGGACTGTTGCAGTGGTGGCTGACGTGAAGCCTGATTCTCTGCTATGACATGCAGACTGATTCTCTGCTGACATGAAGACAGATTCTCTGTTACGGGACCTCTCTCCTCTGCCTGGGTGCTGGGCCTAAATATATGCCAATGGACTGTTGCACTGGTGGCTGACGTGAAGCCTGATTGTCTGTTACGGGACCTCTCTCCTTTGCCTGGGTGCTGGGCCTAAATATCTGACAATGGACTGTTGCATTGGTGGCTGACGTGAAGCCTGATACTCTGCTATGACATGCAGACTGATTCTCTGCTGACATGAAGACAGATTTTAGGTTACGGGACCTCTCTCCTCTGCCTGGGTGCTGGGCCTAAATATATGCCAATGGACTGTTGCACTGGTGGCTGACGTGAAGCCTGATTGTCTGTTACGGGACCTCTCTCCTCTGCCTGGGTGCTGGGCCTAAATATCTGACAATGGACTGTTGCATTGGTGGCTGACGTGAAGCCTGATTCTCTGCTATGACATGCAGACTGATTCTCTGCTGACATGAAGACAGATTCTCTGTTACGGGACCTCTCTCCTCTGCCTGGATGCTGGGCCTAAATATATGCCAATGGACTGTTGCACTGGTGGCTGACGTGAAGCCTGATTGTCTGTTACGGGACCTCTCTCCTCTGCCTGGGTGCTGAGCCTAAATATCTGACAATGGACTGTTGCATTGGTGGCTGACGTAAAGCCTGATTCTCTGCTATGATATGAAGACTGATTCTCTGCTGACATGAAGCCAGATTGTCTGTTACGGGACCTCTCTCCTCTGCCTGGGTGCTTGGCCTAAATTTATGACAATGGACTGTTGCAGTGGTGGCTGACGTGAAGCCTGATTCTCTGCTATGACATGCAGACTGATTCTCTGCTGACATGAAGACAGATTCTCTGTTACGGGACCTCTCTCCTCTGCCTGGGTGCTGGGCCTAAATATATGCCAATGGACTGTTGCACTGGTGGCTGACGTGAAGCCTGATTGTCTGTTACGGACCTCTCTCCTTTGCCTGGGTGCTGGGCCTAAATATCTGACAATGAACTGTTGCATTGGTGGCTGACGTGAAGCCTGATTCTCTGCTATGACATGCAGACTGATTCTCTGCTGACATGAAGACAGATTCTAGGTTACGGGACCTCTCTCCTCTGCCTGGGTGCTGGGCCTAAATATATGCCAATGGACTGTTGCACTGGTGGCTGACGTGAAGCCTGATTGTCTGTTACGGGACCTCTCTCCTCTGCCTGGGTGCTGGGCCTAAATATCTGACAATGGACTGTTGCATTGGTGGCTGACGTGAAGCCTGATTCTCTGCTATGACATGCAGACTGATTCTCTGCTGACATGAAGACAGATTCTCTGTTACGGGACCTCTCTCCTCTGCCTGGGTGCTGGGCCTAAATATATGCCAATGGACTGTTGCACTGGTGGCTGACGTGAAGCCTGATTGTCTGTTACGGGACCTCTCTCCTCTGCCTGGGTGCTGGGCCTAAATATCTGACAATGGACTGTTGCATTGGTGGCTGATGTGAAGCCTGATTCTCTGCTATGATATGAAGACTGATTCTCTGCTGACATGAAGCCAGATTGTCTGTTACGGGACCTCTCTCCTCTGCCTGGGTGCTTGGCCTAAATTTATGACAATGGACTGTTGCAGTGGTGGCTGACGTGAAGCCTGATTCTCTGCTATGACATGCAGACTGATTCTCTGCTGACATGAAGCCAGATTGTCTGTTACGGGACCTCTCTCCTCTGCCTGGGTGCTTGGCCTAAATTTATGACAATGGGCTGTTGCAGTGGTGGCTGACGTGAAGCCTGATTCTCTGCTATGACATGCAGACTGATTCTCTGCTGACATGAAGACAGATTCTCTGTTACGGGACCTCTCTCCTCGGCCTGGGTGCCGGGGCCTAAATATCTGAGAATGGACTGTTCCAGTGGTGGGTGACGTGAAGCCAGATTCTCTGCTATGGGACCTCTCTCCAATTGATTTTGGTTAATTTTTATTTATTTAATTTTTATTTTAATTCATTTCCCTATCCACATTTTTTTGCAGGGGATTTACCTACATATTGCTGCCTTTTGCAGCCCTCTAGCCCTTTCCTGGGCTGTTTTACAGCCTTTTTAGTACCGAAAAGTTAGATCAGATATACGCCAGTTTTCCGGCATACAGTGCCTTGCAAAAGTATTCACCCCCTTGACTTTTTTCGTATTTTGTTACATTACAGCCTTAAGTTCAATGTTTGGTTAATCTGAATTTTATGTGATGGATCAGAACACAATAGTCTAAGTTGGTGAAGTGAAATGAGAAAAATATATAAATAAAACTATTATTTAGATATAGGAAACTGGCATTCAAATTGGCATGTGCGTATGTATTCACCCCCTTTGTTAGGAAGCCCATAAAAAGCTTTGGTGCAACCAATTACCTTCAGAAGTCACATAATTAGTGAAATGATGTCACCTGTATGCAATCTAAGTGTCATGTGATCTTTCATTACATATACACACCTTTTTTGGAAGGCCCCAGTGGCTGCAACACCTAAGCAAGAGGCATCACTAACCAAACACTGCCATGAAGATCAAGGAACTCTCCAAATAAGTAAGGGACAATGTTGTTGAGAAGTATAAGTCAGGGTTAGGTTATAAAAAAATCCAAATCTTTGATGATCTCCAGGAGCACCATCAAATCTATCAACCAAATGGAAAGAACATGGCACAACAGCAAACCTGCCAAGAGACGGCCGCCCACTAAAACTCACGGACCAGGCAAGGAGGGCATTAATCAGAGAGGCAGCACAGATACCAAAGGTAACCCTGAAGGAGCTGCAGAGTTCCACAGCAGAGACTGGAGTATCTGTACATAGGACAACAATAAGCCGTACGCTCCATAGTGTTGGGCTTTAAGGCAGAGTGGCCAGAAGAAAGCCATTACTTTCAGCTAAAAACAAAAAGGTACGTTGTAAGTTTGCAAAAAGGCATGTGGGAGACTCCCAAAATGTATGGAGGAAGATGCTCTGGTCTGAGGAGACTAAAATTGAACTTTTTAAGCCATCAAAGAAAACGCTATGTTTGGCGCAAACCCAACACATCACATCACCCAAAAAACACCATCCCCACAGTGAAACATGGTGGTGGCAGCATCATGCTGTGGAGATGTTCTTCAGCAGTCGGGACTGGGAAACTGGTCAGAGTTGAGGGAAATATGGATGGTGCTAAATACAGGGATATTCTTAAACAAAACCTGGCCCACTCTGTGCATGATTTGAGGCTAGGACGGAGGTTGGTTCACCTTCCAGCAGGACAATGACCCCAAAAACACTGCTAAAGCAACATTTGACTGGTTTAAGGGGAAACATGTAAATGTGATGGAATGGCCTAGTCAAAGCCCAGATCTCAATCCAATGGAAAATCTGTGGTCAGACTTAAAGATTGCTGTTCACAAGTGCAAACCATCCAACCTGAAGGAGCTGGAGTAGTTTTGCAAGGAGGAATGGGCAAAAATCCCAGTGGTAAGATGTGGCAAGCTCATAGAGACTTATCCAAAGTGACTTGGAGCTGTGATTGCCGCAAAAGGTGGCTCTACAAAGTATTGACTTTAGGGGGGCGAATAGTTATGCACATTGAATTGTTCTCTTATTTTGTCCTATTTTTTGTTTTCTTCACAATAAATAAATAAAACATCTTCAAAGTTGTGGGCATGTTCTGTAAATTAAATGCTGCTAATCATCAATCCATGTTAATTCCAGGTTGTGAGGCACCAATATACAAAAAAATGCCAGGGGAAGGGGTTAATACTTTTTCAAGGCACTGTATATCTGGTGCAGATTCCAGTGCAAAAGTTATTGTGCTGCAATCTGCAACTTTTCCCACTTAGGCAGGTCTGAAAAATGGGGCTTGGCGCAGGCGAGGAAGACTACTGGCTGGGAGGCCCATCTCATTCATCATTTTCTACACTTTTTTTAGGCATATAAAATGGTCTAAATTTAAACCAGAAAGGAAGCTGGCTTACATTTAGACCAGTGGTGGACCTGCCGAAGTTATGTAAGCCACGCGAGAATGTATGAGCTCACAAATGCTTACAATGAAATAGACAAAAAGCTAAGTGACCACTGGTTCTCCATGGATTAGCTCCACTATATACCACTAGTTAACCATTAGTTAACCAGGGATTGACTTTAAAAAAATGTGAAAATGTGTATAAAATAATCCTGTCAGATTGCTTTAGCGCCATTTTGTCTGGCTTTGATTGCACAGAGAGCTTAGTGTGAAACTTGTGCTTGGTCGGCATTGGTTTTGGGCTATATTTCTTGTGTATCATGGCTAATAAACGAGAGGTTGTAGTGTACTGGCTAGTTTCTCAGAGATTTGGACGGCAGCCAGCTATGCTGTCTGAAGAACCGAGGAGGATGCGGTGGGTTTCTTCCCATTGTCTCCCAGCGCCTACAGAAGGGCCACTTTCACACCTTGTACTTCAACTTGCGGCAGCACCCTGATACATTTATGGGTTATTGTGGTATGACAGTATCTACTTTTGATATGTTGCTGGCGTCTCTCCATTTTGGACTGACTTTCCTGGACACTAACATGAGGCGCAGCATTTCTCCTGAAGAAAGACCTTTAGTCACGTTGAGGTAAGTTTATTAGTCTATCTTGAATTATAACTGTAAAATATTTTGATTAGAAAAAATGGGAACTTTTAAATGTTTTTTCTCTCTTCACAGGTTCCTTGCAACTGGGAACTCTTTTGCCTCCTTGCATTATCTGCTGGGAATCTCAACTATATCTTGGATTGTCTGTCATACATGTCAACTTATCTGGCAGCAACTCAGAGATGCGGTGATGCCCCAACCCAAGGCAGAAGATTGGCTTAGAATTGCTGATGGGTTTTATCAATCTGCGCAGTTTCCAAACTGCATAGGGGCAAATGATGGCAAACACATACGTGTTAAGAAACCACCTCACTCAGGGTCCCAATATTTTAATTTCAAACAATATTTTTCTATAGTGCTGTTGGCCTTAGTTGACCGTAATTATAGATTTATTATTGTTGATATTGGGGCCTATAGAAGCACAGCAGACGCCCGCATCTTCTGTTCTTCTAGAGTGGGTGAACGGCTTCGTGCCAACCAACTTGCCTTGCCAGAGCCCAAATGACTACCCGGATCTTCTGCTTCAGCCGCTCCATTTGTAATCGTGGCTGACAAAGGGTTTTGCGTTATCTCCACATGTGATGTGTGCGACCTTTTCCTAGACACGATTTGGATGACCGAAAGCGTGTATTCAATTATCGTCTGTCTCGTGCATGTCGATATGTTGAATGCGCTTTTGGAATACTGTCCAATAAATGGAGAGTGTTCATGTCATCCTTGCAAACGAGTCCGCAAAATGCCACCCTGGTGATACAAGTTTGGGTGATTTTACACAATTTCACCAGGATTCATAATGCGCCCTTCGAACCTAAAGTTCACATCTGTTGGATTAGACCATAATCCGCATGAAAGACCTGGATCTGCTGGACTAGCAGTTCGAGAACTCTTTGCGGATTACTTAATTAGTAGAGAAGGTGCATTATCATGGCACAGCATTCGTGGTATTCGTAGATAAAACCTATCTAAATTTATAGTTAGTTCCCATATTGTTAGATTAGATTAGGGACTCGCAAGACAATGAGGACTCTTGACGTGGACTTGCGAGCTAAGTTTAAAAAAAAATCATAACATTTTTTACTTAAAGGGAACCTGTCACTGGGATTTTGTGTATAGAGCTGAGGACATGGGTTGCTAGATGGCCGCTAGAACATCCACAATACCCAGTCCCCATAGCTCTGTGTGCTTTTATGGTGTAAAAAAAACGATTTGATACATATGCAAATTAACCTGAGATGAGTCCTGTCCCTGACTCATCTCACGTACAGGACTCATCTCAGGTTCATTTGTATATGTATCAAATAGGTTTTTTTTACACAATCAAAGCACACAGAGCTATGGAGACTGGGTATTGCAGATGTCCTAGCGGCCATCTAGCAACCCATGTCCTTAGCGCTATACACAAAATACCGGTGACAGGTTCCCTTTAATGGTTTTAAAAAAAAAAGGAATAATACCTCATTTAAAAAAAATATATATATTGTGTGTATATAATATATACAGTTGCAATAAAAAGTATGTGAACCCTTTGGAATGATATGGATTTCTGCACAAATTGGTCATAAAATGTGATCTGATCTTCACCACAACAATAGACAATCACAGTCTGCTTAAACTAATAACACACAAATAATTAAATGTTACCATGTTTTTATTGAACACACCACGTAAACATTCACAGTGCAGGTGGAAAAAGTATGTGAAGACTAATGACATCTCCAAGAGCTAATTAAAGTTAGGTGTCAGCCAACTGGAGTCTAATCAATGAGATGAGATTGGAGGTGTTGGTTACAGCTGCCCTGCCCTATAAAAAACACACCCCAGTTCTGGGTTTGCTTTTCACAAGAAGCATTGCCTGATGTGAATGATGTCTAGCACAAAAGAGCTACGATTAAGAATTGTTGACTTGCATAAAGCTGGAAAGGGTTATAAAAGTATCTCAAAAAGCCTTGCTGTTCATCAGTCCACGGTAAGACAAATTGTCTATGAATGGAGAAAGTTCAGCACTGCTGCTACTCCCCCTAGGAGTGGCCGTCCTGTAAAGATGACTGCAAGTGCACAGCGCAGACTGCTCAATGAGGTGAAGAAGAATCCTAGAGTGTCAGCTAAAGACTTACAAAAGTCTCTGGCATATGCTATCATCCCTGTTAGCGAATCTACGATACATAAAACACTAAATAAGAATGGATTTCATGGGAGGATACTACAGAGGAAGCCACTGCTGTCCAAAAGAAACATTGCTGCACGCTTACAGTTTGCACAAGAGCCCCTGGATGTTCCACAGCAGTACTGGCAAAATATTCTGTGGACAGATGAAACCAAAGTTGAGTTGTTTGGAAGAAACACACAACACTATGTGTGGAGAAAAAGAGGCACAGCACACCAACATCAAAACCTCATCCCAACTGTGAAGTATGGTGGTGGGGGCATCATGGTTTGGGACTGCTTTGCTGCGTCAGGGCCTGGACAGATTGCTATCATCGAAGGAAAAATGAATTCACAAGTTTATCAAGACAACTCTCATTGGCATAGTTGGGCCTGCAAATATCTCCAGAACAGCTGTCGAGGCAGACACGCACATATGCTGTCTGGATTTGGGTACCCTTTGTAAGAAAGGCCCCAGGCCCAGCACTCCTCTGGAGTTTCAGGCTTGTTTCTGGATAAATACTCTAGAACCTGACAATCTATCAGGTCTCGAGTACTGGAACTGGAAACAGGCTGAGGAGGATTCCTTTTGCGTTTTGAACCCCTTGTGGTCATGTCTGCCTGTGGATGTGGGACCTCGGGTGTTCTGATCGGTGGTGGTGGTGGTGTCACAGCCATTGGTGGAGTGTGAGCTGGAGAGGAGGGCTCCTGTGATGACATCACTACAGTGCTTTCTGCAGACTGTTGACTTGCTGCGGGCTCATCTTCAAGGCTGCCGATGGTCCTTTATAAGAGAATACAATTATTAGAAATATATTTATGTGGATTGACAAATATTAAATTTATAATCCCAAAAATCAACAATATTCCGGTCTCATCTGAAAGATCGGCTTTAAAAACTGTAGTTGCTGTGTGTAGAGATAGGGCTTCTTTTTCTTTCCACCGCTATCGCCACTTTTGCCTTTACGGGTTGTTTCTTCGCGCCGGAATTGATCCCGGCAGGAATGCCATCGGGTCTTAAGATTTTTTACTGTGATTGAAATAAAAAAATAAAAATTTATAAAAACTGTTTTGGCTATTTTGTTAGCAGATAAAAAAAAAAAAAAGAGGATGTCAGTTTGATGTAGTGTACATGCATGTAGTGTCAAGCACGTGCAGGATGCTCAGAGAAGATTTCAAACTTCTCTGAGCATGCTGCACATGCTATATACTACATGCATGTACACTACATCAAACTGACATCCTGCTCAAGCTCTAAGAAAATAAGTGCAGGATGCTCAGAGAAGATTGCAAACTTCTCTGAGCATGCTGCACATGCTAGAAAACCTAAATCCAATTGCATTTCAATAAAAAATTACTCTAGAAATATTAAAATATAAGTTTACTTACTAATCCTTTTATGGACTTTGGCATCTCCCTTTGCCCACTCGTCCGGCATAAGGACTTCAGCAACTTCGCACCACGACCTATCCTTGCGGACACGGTCGTGGTACAATTCTGAACGAGTGTCCCACAACTCAATTCTCTCCTGGATCCTAACTATCATCTTCTCCACAGAGAAAGCCATGTCAGACAACTCACAACTCACAGCCAACTCACAAAATGTTTTTTCTCTGTCTTAATTTGCCCAGACAGACCTGTCTGATAATGTATCAATTTTTATTTGGCGCTGGGTCAATAAAATTGGGGACATTCATCCACAAAAATGCGGATTACATACGGAAACATTTCCGTTGTAATCCACATTTTTGCGACCCATAGACTGGTATGGGTGCACGGAACGTTTTATGCGAACAAGTATAGGACATTAAAGTTAATTTTTGCGGCCCCGCAGTACAGAATAACGGATGCGGACAGCACACGGTGTGCTGTCCGCATCTTCTTAGGGCCCATAAAAATTAATGGATCCGCAGACCTTCCGCAAAATTGCAGAATGGCTACGGATCTGTACATACGGTCGTGTGAATGGACCCTAAGTCAATGTTCCTCTACTCCATACCTCATGGCTCACCTGCCGGTCATGATTTGAGAATATTCCACAGAACAATTACCTGTGGTAAGTCCTGATGCATTGTCAATAATGATATCACCTGCTTAACCCCTTAGGGACACAGCCTTTTTACACCTTAGGACCAGGCCATTTTTTGAAAATCTGACCAGTGTCACTTTAAGTGATGATAACTTTAAAACGCTTTGACTTATCCAGGCCATTCTGAGATTGTTTTTTCGTCACATATTGTACTTCATGACACTGGTGAAATAAAGTTAAAAAAAATATTTTTTTTTGCATAAAAAAATGTCAAATTTACCAAAAATTGGGAAAAATTAGCAAATTTCAAAGTTTCAGTTTCTCTACTTCTGTAATACATAGTAATACCCTTAAAAATTGTGATGACTTTACATTCCCCATATGTCTACTTCATGTTTGCAGCATTTTGGGAATGATATTTTATTTTTTGGGGATGTTACAAGGCTTAGAAGTTTAGAAGCAAATCTTGAAATTTTTCAGAAATTTACAAAAACCCAATTTTTAGGGACCACTACAGCTCTGAAGTCACTTTGCGAGGCTTACATAATAGAAACCACCCAAAAATGACCCCATTCTATAAACTACACCCCTCAAGGTATTCAAAACTGATTTTACATACGTCGTTAACCCTTTAGGTGTTGCACAAGAGTTATTGGCAAATGGGGATGAAATTTGAGAATTTCATTTTATTGCCTAATTTTCCATTTTAACCAATTTTTTCCACTAACAAAGCAAGGGTTAACAGCCAAACAAGACTGTATCTTTATTGCCCTGACTCTGCCGTTTACAGAAACACGCCATATGTGGCCGTAAACTACTGTACGGCCACACAGCGGGGCGTAGAGTGAAAGGTGCGCCGTTTGGTTTTTGGAAGGCAGGTTTTGCTGGACTGGTTTTTTGACACCATGTCCCATTTAAAGCCCCCTGATGCACCCCTAGAGTAGAAACTCCATAAAAGTGACCCCATCTAAGAAACCACACCCCTCAAGGTATTCAAAACTGATTTTACAAACTTTGTTAACCCTTTAGGTGTTGCACAAGAGTTATTGGCAAATGGGGATGAAATTTGAGAATTTCATTTTTTTGCCTAGATTTCCATTTTAACCCATTTTTTCCACTAACAAAGCAAGGGTTAACAGCCAAACAAGACTGTATCTTTATTGCCCTGACTCTGCCGTTTACAGAAACACGCCATATGTGGCCGTAAACTACTGTACGGCCACACAGCGGGGCGTAGAGTGAAAGGTGCGCCGTTTGGTTTTTGGAAGGCAGGTTTTGCTGGACTGGTTTTTTGACACCATGTCCCATTTGAAGCCCCCTGATGCACCCCTAGAGTAGAAACTCCATAAAAGTGACCCCATCTAAGAAACCACACCCCTCAAGGTATTCAAAACTGATTTTACAAACTTTGTTAACCCTTTAGGTGTTGCACAAGAGTTATTGGCAAATGGGGATGAAATTTGAGAATTTCATTTTTTTGCCTAGATTTCCATTTTAACCCATTTTTTCCACTAACAAAGCAAGGGTTAACAGCCAAACAAGACTGTATCTTTATTGCCCTGACTCTGCCGTTTACAGAAACACGCCATATGTGGCCGTAAACTACTGTACGGCCACACAGCGGGGCGTAGAGTGAAAGGTGCGCCGTATGGTTTTTGGAAGGCATGTTTTGCTGGACAGTTTTTTTGACACCATGTCCCATTTGAAGCCCCCCTGATGCACCCCTAGAGTAGAAACTCCAAAAAAGTGACCCCATCTAAGAAACTACACCCCTCAAGGTATACAAAACTGATTTTACAAACTTTGTTAACCCTTTAGGTGTTGCACAAGATTTAATGGAAAATAGAGATACAATTTCAAAATTTCACTTTTTTGGCAGATTTTCCATTTTAATATTTTTTTTTCCAGTTACAAAGCAAGGGTTAACAGCCAAACAAAACTCATTATTCATGGCCCTAATTCTGTAGTTTACAGAAACACCCCATATGTGGTCGTAAACCGCTGTACGGTCACACGGCAGGGCGCAGAAGGAAAGGAATGCCATACGGTTTTTGGAAGGCAGATTTTGCTGGACTGGTTTTTTTGACACCATGTCCCATTTGAAGCCCCCTGATGCACCCCCAGAGTAGAAACTCCAAAAAAGTGACCCCATTTTAGAAACTACGGGATAGGGTGGCAGTTTTGTTGGTACAAGTTTAGGGTACATGTGATTTTTGGTTGCTCTATATTACACTTTTTGTGCGGCAAGGTAACAAGAAATTGCTTTTTTGGCACCGTTTTTTTTTTTGTTATTTACACCATTCATCTGACAGGTTAGATCATGTGGTAATTTTATAGAGCAGGTTGTCACGGACGCGGTGATACCCAATATGTATCCAATTTTTTTTTTTATGTACGTTTTACACAATTATTTCATTTTTAAAACAAAATAAATGTTTTAGTGTCTCCATAGTCTAAGAGCCATAGTTTTTTAAATTTTTGGGCGATTATCTTATGTAGGGTCTCATTTTTTGTGGGATGAGATGACGGTTTGATTGGCACTATTTTGGGGTGCACATGACTTTTTGATTGCTTGCTATTACACTTTTTGTGACGGAAGATGACAAAAAATGGCTTTTTTTACACCGTTTTTATTTTTATTTTTTTACGGTGGTCATCTGAGGGGTTAGGTCATGTGATATTTTTATAGAGCCGGTCAATACGGACGCGGCGATACCTAATATGTATACTTTTTTTTTATTTATGTAAGTTTTATACAATGATTTCATTTTTGAAACAAAAGAAATCATGTTTTAGTGTTTCCATAGTCTAAGAGCCATAACTTTTTCAGTTTTTGGGCGATTATCATGGGTAGGGTATGATTTTTGCGGGATGAGATAACGGTTTGATTGTTACAATTTTGGCGTAGATGCGACTTTTTTGATCACTTTTATTACCTTTTTTGGGAAGTAAGGTGGGCAAAATTCCAATTTCATCATAGTTTTTAATTTTTTATTTTTATGGCGTTCACCGTTCGGGTAAAGTAACATTACCGTTTTATAGATCAGGTCGTTACGGACGCGGCGATACCAAACATGTGTAGGGAATTTTATTTTTTTCATTTTTAATCAGTGATAAATGTGTTTTTTGATTTTTACTTTATTTTTCACTTTTTTCACTTTTTTTTTGACCCAGACCCACTTGGTTCTTGAAGATCCAGTGGGTCTGATGTCTGCATAATACAGTACAGTACAATATATATAGTACTGCACTGTATTTTACTTACACTGAACAGATCTATGCTTTCAGCACAGATCTGTTCAGCACCATGGACAGCAGGACGCCTGAGAAGGCGTCCTGTTGCCATGGGAACCTTCCCCGTCTGCTCAGTAGTGGCCAGAACTGCGCAGACGGGGAAGGGTAAGGACTGGGGCTTGGGGGGCTGCCTGGAAGCTCTCTCCCTCTCCATTCGGGGGACTGCAAAGGCACAGCAGCCCCCCGATCGGAGAGGGAGGGAGCTCCCTCTTACTGTTAACCTTTTCCATACAGCGGTCCGTACGGACCGCTGTATGGAAAGGGTTAAACGGCTGACATCGCATCACCGATGTCAGCCGTTTATACCAGGGTGCCAGCAATGTGCTGGCACCCTGGTATACCCACTAGACGCCAACGATTACGCAATGGGAGGCGGGCGGGGGATCGCGATCCCGCCTACCGCACCGCCCGCCTCCCGCACCGCCCGCACCGCCCGCAACCCTCCCCCTGCACCTCCCACCGTGCTCGAACAACTCAGGGGTGCAGGGGGGAGGGATACAGGAAACAATTTTTAATCCTAAAGTTTCTGATCCCCGCGGTCAGGGACCGCGGGGATCAGAAACTGCAGAAATCGCAGCAAACCGCAGGTCTGAATTGACCTGCGGTTTGCCGCGATCGCCGACATGGGGGGGTCACGGGACCCCCCCGCGCATTTAGCCTAGGTGCCTGCTCAATGATTTGAGCAGGCGCCGGGTTCCGATCACTGCCAGCCGCACGGCAGTGATCGAAAATGCACAGGGCGTACATGTACGCCCTGTGTCCTTAAGTACCAGGGCACAAGGGCGTACCTGTACGCCCTGTGTCCTTAAGGGGTTAAAGGGCATCTGTCAGCAGAATTGTACCTATGGAACTACCTGAACTGTTGCATGTGCGCTTGGCAGCTAAAGGCATCTGTGTTGGTCCCAGGTTCATATGTGTCTGCTTTTCTGAGAAAACTGAAGCTTTAATATATGCAAATGAGCCTCTAGGAGCAACAAGGATGTTACTTTTACTCCAAGAGGCTCAGCTCTCTCTGCAACTGTCACACCATCTGCACTTTGATTGACTTTAGTAGAAGACACTACATTTACACTGCCTGCAAAGGCAACGACAGTTGCAGAAAAAGCTGAGCCTCTAGTTGCACATATGAACATAGGACATGCCTTAAGCTGCCAAGCACAAATGCAGCAGGTCAGCCAATTTCTTAGGTACAAATTTGCCGACAGATGCCTTATTTAATACTAAGGAAATCCTGAAAACATGACATGTTGGGAGGTCATTAGGACTGGAGTTGAGAAACACTACTCTATGTTAACACAGACTATCAGACTACTGACTGCTGCAGACTACTGCAGCAGGACAATAACCCCAAACATACAGCTAATCTTCAGGATAGGTTATCAATATCAAAATGGAGGGAAGCCAACTTCCGTCACCCCCACGATCAGCTATTTGAAGAGACCACAGCACTCGTACAAGCGCTGCCTTCTCTTCAATGCTTACCTGCTCACCATCAACATTGCAGCAGTGAGCAGGTGTAATTACACTTCAATGGAACGTATTCTTCCAATTCAATTTGAGTAGGCTTACCAAGTGCATAAAAGTAACCAATGCTCTTCTGACTGCAGAGTTCCAAACCTCTTCGAGATCAGCACAAAAACGTCATGGAATGGGTTTCCATGGCCGAGCACCTGCATGCAAGCCTTAGATCACTAAACACAATGTTAATCATTGGAAGGAGTGGTATAAAGCACATTGCCACTGGACTCTGGGACAATGGAAACATGTACTCTGTAATGACAAATCACATTTTCGGTCTGGCAGTCTGATGAGATGAATGGGCGTGGTGAATTCCAGGAGAACGTTACCTGCCTGAGTGCATTGTGCCAATGTAAACTTTAGTGGTAGAGGAATAATGCTGTGGGATTGTTTAGCAGAGGTTGGTCTAGGCTGCTTAGTTCCAGTAAAGGAACATCTTAATTCTACAGCATATCAAGACATTTTGGACAATTATATACTTTCAACTTTGTGGGAATAGCTTGGGGAAAGCCATTTTCTAGTAAAGAATGACTGGGCTCCAATGCACAAAGCAAGATACATAAAGAAATGATTGGGTGAGTTTGGTGTGGAAAAACTTGACTGACCCACACAAAGCCCTGACCTCAATCCCACTGAACACATTTAGGATAAACAAGAGCAGAGATTGCAAGCCAGGCCCTCTCATCCAATATCAGTATTTGACTTTGAAAATGCTCTTCTAGATGAATAGAAAAACATGCCCTTAGACACACTTCAAAATGTTGTAGAAAGCCGCCACAGAAGAGGAAGAAGCTGTAGCTTGTGCAGATACCCTGCCCCCAGCTATCACATGATGTTTAGGACAGTAGCAGAAAACAGCATTGCCACTTTCAGACATGCATACACAGCACTCATTCAGGAATGGAGAAGGCAAGGATAGTAAAAAAATAAATCCATCCTTGTCTTTTCTATGGGGAGCCCTGCTGTCAGTTGCCATTTGTGTAAAAATGTTCAAGAAGGTCCATGCAGAGATAAGATGCGTACTGTGCGCACATATATGGTCAACAGGTAGTTTGTAAGTAGTTAAATAAATACGTATAAATATGTTTAATTAATTAAAAAAAAAGGTTAAAACTTGTCTTTTGACTATATATTCCCTTATATACAGTCAGGTCCATAAAAATTTGGACATCGACACAATACTAATATTTTTGGCTCTATACCCCACCACAATGGATTTGAAATTAAACGAACAAGATGTCCTTCAACTGCAGACAGCTTTAATTTGAGGGTATTTACATCCAAACGGTGGTAAAGGTAAACGTTGTAGGAATTACAACAGTTTGCTTATGTGCCGCCCACGTGTTAAGGGACCATAAGTAATGGGACAAAATAATAATCATAAATAAAACTTTCACTTTTTAATACTTGGCTGCAAATCATTTGCAGTCAATTACAGCCTGAAGTCTGAAACGCATAGACATCACCAGACGCTGGGTTTTATCCCTGGTGATGCTCTGCCAAGCCTCTATTCCAACAGTTTTTCAGTTCCTGCTTGTTCTTGGGGCATTTTCCCTTCAGTTTTTTCTTCAGCAAGCGAAATGCATGCTCAATTGGATTCAGGTCAGGTGATTTACTTGGCCATTGCATAACATTTCACTTATTTCCTTTAAAAAACTCTTTGGTAGCTTTTGCAGTATGTTTTGGGTCATTGTCCATGAGTGCCGTCCAATGAGTTCTGAAGCATTTGGCTGAATATGAGCAGATTATATTGCCCGAAACACTTCAGAATTCATCCTGCTGCTTTTGTCAGCAGTCACATCATTAATAAATACAAGAGAACCATTTCCATTGGCAGCCATATATGCCCGCGTCATGCTACTACGACCACCATGCTTCACTGATGAGGTGGTATGCTTAGGATCATGAGCAGTTCCTTTCCTTCTCCATACTCTTCTCTTCCCATCACTCTGGTACAAGTTGATCTTGGTCTCATCTGTCCATAGTATGTTGTTCCAGAACTGTGAAGGCTTTTTTAGATGTTGTTTGGCAAACTCTAATCTGGCCTTCCTGTTTTTGAGGCTCACCAATGGTTTACATCTTGTGGTGAACCCTCTGTATTTACTCCGGTGAAGTCTTCACTTGATTGTTGACTTTGACACACACACACACCTACCTCCTGGAGAGTGTTCTTGATCTGGACAACTGTTGTGGAGGGTGTTTTCTTCACCAGAGAAAGAATTCTTCGGTCATCCACCACAGTTGTTTTCCGTGGTCTTCTGGGTCTTTTGGTGTTGCTGACCTCACCGATGCGTTCCTTTTTTTTTTTAGAATGTTTCAAACAGCTGTTTTGGCCACGCCTAATGTTTTTGCTATCTCTCTGATGGGTTTGCTTTGTTTTTTCAACTTGCTTCACTGATAGTGACAGCTCTTTGGATCTCATCTTGAGAGTTGACAGCAACAGATTCCCAATGCAGATAACACACTCAAAATGAAATCTGGACTTTTTATCTGCTCATTGTATTTGGGATAATGAGGGAATAACACACACCTGGCCATGGAACAGCTGAGAAGCCAATTGTCCCATTACTTTTAGTCCCTCAACAAGTGGGAGGCACATATGCAAACTGTTGTAATTCCTACACCGTTCAACCTGATTTGGATGTAAATACCCTCAAATTAAAGCTGACAGTCTGCAGTTAAAGCACATCTTTTTCGTTTCATTTCAAATCTATTGTGGAGCCAAAAATGTTAGACTTGTGTTGATGTCCCAATATTTATGGACCTGAATGTATCTGCATGGCATAAAAAAGTTGATGAGGTTTTTCCTGAGTTGATATTTATCATTAGAGATGAGCGAATTTCTCAAAAATTGTATTTGGTTGGTTCGCCGAATTTTCCGAAAAGATTTGATTCGATCTAAATTTATTTGTGGTGAATCACGTTAAAAACAGCTATTTCCTGGCTGCAGAGAGTCTGTATAGTGGTGTAGAACAGTGTGCCTTGCAGTTACACGCATAGGGAGTCTGCTATGGTAGTGAAACAATACTGTGAGTCAATATGACACGCAGATGACACACTCTTAAAATCACTTCACACTTCACTCATTTGGTCAATTACGGGGCCAAAACAGACCAAATAACTCAATGAACTCAGCCATACAGGTCGATGTTAGTGTCAAGAAAAACCGCACTCCTTTTACACCGTCGTCAACTGATTCCACATAGCTGTCTACAAAGCCTGTTCTATTAAAAGCTTATACAAGTAGAGCCCTCCAATAGAGTGGAGAGGGTGTCAAAAGTAAGTTAGTGTTCATGTCACTGATTATTTTGCCCTTCCTTTGATCCGTCAGAAAAATAACCCCCCAAAAACGAATCTCGTCTGTTGAGTATCCGCCTTCACTCGGTCAGCATCCGGTCAGTAATCCATCAGTATTGCTGAAGCCAAAAAAAACAGGAGTGGATCCAAAACAGAGATGACACATGAATGTAATATTTGCATGTCTTCTCCATTTTGTACATACTTCTGCTTTGGGCTACCACATCAAAAGCCAATTCTGATTGAAAATAGGGACCATGTCATAAAGGCATTACAGCTTCTACATAGACAGGATCCGTTGTACGTCTCGTTTTTCCTTCCTTCTGACAGATCAGAAGAAAGGTCAAATAAATGATCATGTCAACCAGGCAAAAAAGGCAAAATAGTGGCCCAGTCATGGAGTGGGGAGGGTGGGAACAGCATGAGAAATCCACAGAGTGGTTGAATGACAGAGTGGTGAGGTGGCAGCACCATGAGAAGACCACAGAGTGGTGAGGTGGCAGCAGCATGAGTAGACTACACAGTGGCCCAGTGACATAGTGGTGAGGTGGCATCAGCATGAGGAGACCACAAGGTGGCCCAGTCACATAGTGGTGAGGTGGAAGTAGCATGAGGAGACCACAGAGTGGCCCAGTGACATAGTGGTGAGGTAGAAACAGCATGAGGAGACCACAGAGTAGTGATCTGGCAGCAGCATGAGGAGACCACAAAGTGGCCAAGTGACATAGCGTTGAGGTGGCAACAAGAGGAGACCACAGAGTGGTGAAAAGGCAGCAGCATGAGGAGACCACAGAGCGGCTCAGTGACATAGGGGTGAGATGGCAGAAGCATGAGAAGACCACAGAGTGGTGAAGAGGCAGAAGCCTGAAAACACAAAGTGGCCCGGTGACATAGGGTTGAGGTTGCAGCAGCATGAAGAGACCACAGAGTAGTTATATGGCACCAGCATGAGGAGACCACAGAGTGGTGAAGTGGCAGCAGCATGAGGAAACCACTAAGTGACCCTATAACATAGTGTTGAGGTGGCAGCAAAATGAGGAGACCACAGAGTAGTGATGTGGCAGCAGCATTAGGAGACCACAGAGTGGTGAAGTGGCAGCAGCATGAGGAGACCACAAAGTGGCCCAGTAACATAGTGTTGAGGTGGCAGCAGCATGAGGAGACCACAAAGTGGGGAAGTGGCAGCAGCATGAGGAGACCACAAAGTGGCCCAGTGATATAGTGTTGAGGTAGAAGCAGCATAAGGAGACCACAGAGTCGTGTAGTGGCAGCAGCATGAGGAGACTACAAAGTGGCCCAGCAGTGACATAGTGTTAAGGTGGCAGCAGCATGAGGAGACCACAGAGGAACGATGTAGCAGCAGCATGAGGAGACCACAGATTGGTCAAGTGGCAGCAGCATGAGGAGACCACAAAGTGGCCAAGTCACATAATTTTGAGGTAGCAGCAGCATGAGGAGACCACAGAGTGGTGAAGTGGCCGCAGCATGAGAAGACCAGAGAGTGGCCCAGTGACATAGTGTTGAGGTAGCAGTAGCATGAGGAGACCACAGAGAGGCCCAGTGACAGAAGGCGGGGGGCAATACCAGTACCAGCTGAAGATGGTGGCTGGCAGTAGGAGCATCTGGCGGAAGGTGTGGCATCAGGTGGGTGGCAGCATCAGAATAGTAGCTGAACCAGGTAGCCAGAAGAAACAGGTCATTTTTGTCGAAGTCTTGGTGTGGCACCATGGATGATCTAGTCTGATGCATAAGGCACTGGTGTTTGAAAATCCTGGCTGTTCCACTCCTGATTCAGCTTCACAAAGGTCAGTTTCTCCACAATTTTGGTGGACAGGCGAGTTCTCCTTGGGGTAACTATGGACCCCGCCACACTAAACACCCGCTCTGATGCCACACTGCTAGCTGGGCAGGAAAGCTTGTCCAGGGCAAACTCGGCCACAAATCGAGTTTTACTTAGTGTTGAGCGCGAATATTCGAAAAGCGAATTTTTTTCGCGAATATCGCAACTTCGCGATTTCGCGAATATTTCGAATATAGTGCTATATATTCGTAAAAACGAATATTCGTTTTTTTTTTTTGTTTTTTTTTCCACAAAATTACAGTACACATACAGGTCCTTCTCAAAAAATTAGCATATTGTGATAAAGTTCATTATTTTCTGTAATGTACTGATAAACATTAGACTTTCATATATTTTAGATTCATTACACACCAACTGAAGTAGTTCAAGCCTTTTATTGTTTTAATATTGATGATTTTGGCATACAGCTCATGAAAACCCAAAATTCCTATCTCTAAAAATTAGCATATCATGAAAAGGTTCTCTAAATGAGCTATTAACCTAATCATCTGAATCAACTAATTAACTCTAAACACCTGCAAAAGATTCCTGAGGCTTTTAAATACTCCCAGCCTGGTTCATTACTCAAAACCGCAATCATGGGTAAGACTGCCAACCTGACTGCTGTCCAGAAGGCCATCATTGACACTCTCAAGCAAGAGGGTAAGACACAGAAAGAAATTTCTGAACGAATAGGCTGTTCCCAGAGTGCTGTATCAAGGCACCTCAGTGGGAAGTCTGTGGGAAGGAAAAAGTGTGGCAGAAAACGCTGCGCAACGAGAAGAGGTGACCGTACCCTGAGGAAGATTGTGGAGAAGGACCGATTCCAGACCTTGGGGGACCTGCGGAAGTAGTGGACTGAGTCTGGAGTAGAAACATCCAGAGCCACCGTGTACAGGCGTGTGCAGGAAATGGGCTACAGGTGCCGCATTCCCCAGGTCAAGCCACTTTTGAACCAGAAAAAGCGGCAGAAGCGCCTGACTCTGGGCTACAGAGAAGCAGCACTGGACTGTTGCTCAGTGGTCCAAAGTACTTTTTTCGGATGAAAGCAAATTTTGCATGTCATTCGGAAATCAAGGTGCCAGAGTCTGGAGGAAGACTGGGGAGAGGGAAATGCCAAAATGCCTGAAGTCCAGTGTCAAGTACCCACAGTCAGTGATGGTCTGGGGTGCCATGTCAGCTGCTGGTGTTGGTCCACTGTGTTTTATCAAGGGGAGGGTCAATGCAGCTAGCTATCAGGAGATTTTGGAGCACTTCATGCTTCCATCTGCTGAAAAGCTTTTTGGAGATGAAGATTTTATTTTTCAGCACGACCTGGCACCTGCTCACAGTGCCAAAACCACTGGTAAATGGTTTACTGACCATGGTATTACTGTGCTCAATTGGCCTGCCAACTCTCCTGACCTGAACCCCATAGAGAATCTGTGGGATATTGGGAAGAGAAAGTTGAGAGACGCAAGACCCAACACTCTGGATGAGCTTAAGGCCGCTATGGAAGCATCCTGGGCCTCCATAACACCTCAGCAGTGCCACAGGCTGATTGCCTCCGTGCCACGAGGCAGTGAAGCAGTCATTTCTGCAAAAGGATTCCCGACCAAGTATTGAGTGCATAACTGAACATAATTATTTGAAAGTTGACTTTTTCTGTATTAAAAACACTTTTCTTTTATTGGTCGGATGAAATATGCTAATTTTTTGAGATAGGAAATTGGGGTTTTCATGAGCTGTATGCCAAAATCATCAATATTAAAACAATAAAAGGCTTGAACTACTTCAGTTGGTGTGTAATGAATCTAAAATATATGAAAGTTTAATGTTTATCAGTACATTACAGAAAATAATGAACTTTATCACAATATGCTATTTTTTTGAGAAGGACCTGTATAATTGATTGTTTCCCAAAGGTCCAAAAGCTCAGATCTTACTCACATTGCCTAGAAAGTGATTGAGGCTCGAATCTTCGTAAGGCGATTTTATTAGCGCAAATGTGAATATCGGCACTTGTCCCAGAACAGAGGCAAAGGGCTTTGCATTCATACATTGGTGAATTGAGTTGCGAATCTTCGTAAGGCGATTTTGTTAGCGCACATGCGAATATCTACACTTGTCCCCAGAACAGAGGCAAAGGCCTGTGCATGTGCATTCATATAGTATAGCACCATATTCGCGAATACTTCGAACTTCGTAAAATTCGATTTACGAATATTCGTATTTTTTATTTTAGTTTCCACCTTACAGATTACATTGATTTGTACTCTGTCAACTACTGTCATCACCCCCCCACTGTTTCTCGATTGATTCCCAAAAGTCCAAAAGCTCAGATCTTACTCACATTGCCTAGAAAGTGATTGAGGCGCAAATCTTTGTAAGGCGATTTTATTAGCGCACAGGCGAATATCGGCACTTGTCCCAGAACAGAGGCAAAGGGCTTTGCATTCATACTGTATGAATGCAAAGCCCTTTGCCTCTGTTCTGGGACAAGTGCCGATATTCGCCTGTGCGCTAATAAAATCGCCTTACAAAGATTCGCGCCTCAATCACTTTCTAGGCAATGTGAGTAAGATCTGAGCTTTTGGACTTTTGGGAATCAATCGAGAAACAGTGGGGGGTGATGACAGTAGTTGACAGAGTACAAATCAATGTAATCTGTAAGGTGGAAACTAAAATAAAAAATACGAATATTCGAAAATCGAATTTTACGAAGTTCGAAGTATTCGCGAATATGGTGCTATACTATATGAATGCACATGCACAGGCCTTTGCCTCTCTGTTCTGGGGACAAGTGTAGATATTCGCATGTGCGCTAATAAAATCGCCTTACGAAGATTCGCAACTCAATTCACTAATGTATGAATGCAAAGCCCTTTGCCTCTGTTCTGGGACAAGTGCCGATATTCGCCTGTGCGCTAATAAAATCGCCTTACAAAGATTCCCGCCTCAATCACTTTCTAGGCAATGTGAGTAAGATCTGAGCTTTTGGACTTTTGGGAATCAATCGAGATACAGTGGGGGGTGATGACAGTAGTTGACAGAGTACAGATCAATGTAATCTGTAAGGTGGAAACTAAAATAAAAAATACAAATATTCGTAAATCGAATTTTACGAAGTTCGAAATATTCGCGAATATGGTGCTATACTATATGAATGCACATGCACAGGCCTTTGCCTCTGTTCTGGGGACAAGTGTAGATATTCGCCTGTGCGCTAATAAAATCGCCTTACAAAGATTCGCGCCTCAATCACTTTCTAGGCAATGTGAGTAAGATCTGAGCTTTTGGACTTTTGGGAATCAATCGAGAAACAGTGGGGAGTGATGACAGTAGTTGACAGAGTACAAATCAATGTAATCTGTAAGGTGGAAACTAAAATAAAAAATACGAATATTCGTAAATCGAATTTTACGAAGTTCGAAGTATTCGCGAATATGGTGCTATACTATATGAATGCACATGCACAGGCCTTTGCCTCTCTGTTCTGGGGACAAGTGTAGATATTCGCATGTGCGCTAATAAAATCGCCTTACGAAGATTCGCAACTCAATTCAATCACTAATGTATGATTCATACATTAGTGATTGAATTGAGTTGCGAATCTTCGTAAGGCGATTTTATTAGCGCACATGCGAATATCTACACTTGTCCCCAGAACAGAGAGGCAAAGGCCTGTGCATGTATATAGTATAGCACCATATTCGCGAATACTTCGAACTTCGTAAAATTCGATTTACGAATATTCGTATTTTTTATTTTAGTTTCCACCTTACAGATTACATTGATCTGTACTCTGTCAACTACAGTCATCACCCCCCACTGTATCTCGATTGATTCACAAAAGTCCAAAAGCTCAGATCTTACTCACATTGCCTAGAAAGTGATTGAGGCGCGAATCTTTGTAAGGCGATTTTATTAGCGCACAGGCGAATATCAGCACTTGTCCCAGAACAGAGGCAAAGGGCTTTGCATTCTTACATTAGTGATTGAATTGAGTTGCGAATCTTCGTAAGGCGATTTCATTAGCGCACATGCAAATTTTGCATCTCATAATATGTATTATGCGATGCGAAAATTCGAATTATCGCATATGCGAAATAATAACGAATTCGAATATTCGCGAATATTTTACGAATATTCTTTCGAATATTCGCGAAATTTCGCGAATTCGAATATGGGACATGCCGCTCAACACTAGTTTCACTGCACAGTAGTCTAGGGGATCTTCCGGGGGGGGTGGCAGGGTGCACTCTGAGTAGCTTCTTCGGTAAGTAGGTGGGTGAGTGACTCTAGAGTTAAGTTGCTGCTGGGGGAGCTGGTACTGCTCCTGCCCCCTCCCCAGCAGTCATGGCAGTGGAAAGTGAGTGCAGAGGGCCCCCTCCAGCATGGTGGTGAGCCAGTAGTCATCCCTTTGCCAAATGGTGACAATTCGGGTGTCACTATGCAAGCAAGTGAGCACGCATCGGGCCGTTTGTGCAAGTTACTCGGAGGGACTCCCTGCCTCCATCTCCACTGCATACTGCCACGGTGTGTCTGAGTCCTCTGCCTCGTCTTCCTTCCTGTAGTTCCTCTGGCCAGTCCTACTCCTCCTCTTCTGTCACCTGTGTAGAAAAACCACCCATTTCTCTACACATTGCTTATGCTCGAATGTCCTCCTACTCCTCCTCCTTTAGTTCAGCCTCCACAGGGCTCATGTGGCTGTGAGATGAAGTCGCCATGTCTCCTGGCCAGCCAGATTTAGCAGTATCTATTCCAGTACACAAATCAGTGGAATGACGTTGTTCATCCCGTAGTCCTGTACCTGTGTCCACCTGTATCATCAAGAAATGGTTTATGGCCTTTCTCTGTTCATATAATCGGTCCAAGAGATGGATGGTGGAAATCCAATGGGTGGAAACATAATATATCACCCTCAAGGAGGATGTGCTTTGCAGTGTACGAGTGGCTGAAGTGCATGCAAAGTTTCCTTGCCATTTTCAGGATGTCTTGCAGATGGGAGAAAGACTTCAGGAACTGCTTTACAACCAGATTGAACACATGCGCCATGCAGGGTGCATGGCTCAGCTCTCCTTGACACAGCGCTGACACCATTGTGGGGATTTGCTCTGGTAGACAGGCTTGCTGACGCAGTATAGAGGCAACAACAACGTCTTTAACTTAAACAGTTCAGTGTTTATTCACACATAAGGATAAACAAAACAAAAAGTCAGTTTCAAGGAAAACAGTCACCTTGCAGCAATGCAGAAGTCCTTGGACATAGCAGAAACTACCTGCTTTCACACCAACAATGTAGCAGGCCTTTACCCAGGCCCAAACTCCCAGGTCCCAACACAGAGATTGACAGAGCTTCACTGTTAGAGAGGAGTGCTGCCTTTGTTTTATAGCCCAAACCAAGACCTGGCCTGTAACGTGGGGAGGAGCCACCCACCCTGCACTTTGGCTGCTCCCAGTAAGAGCCGGCCCAGATTGGCTTTACAGCCATACTAAATAGCAAAACCATGTCAGCCAGCACTAACTGCCGCTGACACATGAAATTACCGGCTCTTATCTCACCGAGGCCAGAAATCTCGGTGACACATACCTTGTGCCTTTCTACACCATATTCTCCCCGTTGTTGGTCACCATGGTTCCGATTTAGAGTTGGCGATCAGAACAGCGTGACACCGCCATGCCCTGCACATGTGGTAAGCTTGAGGGGTACTGTAAATTTCCCGTGCAGTGGAGGCCACAGTGGAGAATGAGGAGGCAAAGGCGGATATTGTCGCAGGACCAACAGCGTGAGAACATGGAGTTGGAAGCAGTTTCACGTTGCCAAGTTTCTGGTCTGGCTGGGCAGGAACCACATTTACCCAGTGGGCCGTAAAGGACATATATTGTCCTTGACCGTAGTTGCAGCTCCACACATCGGCACTGCTGTGCACTTCGGCAGACAGCAACAGGTTCAAGGACTAGCCCACCTTCTGTTCTACATATGTGTGCAGAGCTGGTACTGCCTTTTTGGCAAATAAATGACGGATTGGGACTCTCTACCTCAGCTCGGCAGAAGCTATCAGTTTTCTGAAAGGTGCAGAGTCCACCACTTGGAAAGGGAGGGACTGCAGCACCAGCAACTTGGCCAGGAGCACGTTCAGCTTCTGCGCTGTTGGATGAGTGCATGCATACTGTTGTCTTTTGGCAAATACTTCAGTGATTGATTGCTGACGGAATGACTGATGAGGAGTAGCGGGAGGAGGAGCAGGAGCATCAGGACCAGCAGATGATGGGAAGGGCAGACAGCTCTCTTCGGCTGAGGTGGTGGAGCATTGACTGCATGAAATTGTGTGCGTGCCACTGGGTAATGCAATGGTTGCCGCGGCAGACTGGACCACCACATCAGAGCCATAGTTTTCCCAGGCCACTTTATGGTGATGCTACATGTTTTGATGCAGAGACGTGGTGCCAACATTGGCACCCTGGCCACGCTTCACCTTCTACCCACAAATTCAGCAAATAGCCATGTTCACCTCCTCCGGCAGCCTAACAAAAAATTTCCACACCGCCGAGTAAGGCATTTCCCCCCCAAAACTCCACACTGACTACCTGCTACTGCTGCCTCCTTGAACCCCTGCACCGCCACTTCCCGGGCCGGTGCGCTCCTGCGAAGCGGGTGGTCTACCTCAGGGGCGTTTGGCTCCCAAACTCCCACTGCTGCCACCCTGCTGACTCACTGCTATGCTACCACCCTGCTGGCTCGGTGACTGCCTCACATGCAAGCTGCCACCCTCTTCTCCTGATGTTGATGATAAATCCCCTTCTTCATCCGGCTCCAAAAGTGCGATCAGCTACATCATCACCATCATCCGCTACTGTCTTCACGTCACTAATGTCCCCCTCAACGGTCGCAGGGCCAGGAGCCTGACCGCTCGCAACACCTGCTCCCATGCGACTCTCATCAGATTCATCACTACTTGCCCGCCTACTGGAGAAAGCAGTGGATGTCTCCTCCGGATCTTGGCTGGAAAGTAGCTGCTGACTGTTCTCTAGTAGCTCGTCCTCACTGAAAAGTGGAGCCTATGGCATATAATACTTTTCGCGCTGAGGGAACTGAAAATGACAGAGGAAAGTTCAGGACAGGTGGGGGCACAGGGCCTGCTCCTGGGCCATGCCAACTAAGAGTACTTTCACACTAGTGTTAAAGTTTTCCGGTTTCGTAATAGGGGCTCAATACCGGGAAAAAAACTCTTCAATTTTGTCCCAATGCATTTTGAATGGAAAGCAATCCATTCAGTATGCATCAGGATGCCTTCAGTTCAGTCCCTTTTACGTTATTTGGCCAGAGAAAATACTGCAGCATGCTGCAGCATTTTCTCCAGCCAAAATTCCGGAACA
Organism: Bufo gargarizans; assembly: GCF_014858855.1. Lineage (NCBI taxonomy): Eukaryota > Metazoa > Chordata > Amphibia > Anura > Bufonidae > Bufo > Bufo gargarizans. Next base: position 298,426,267 of record NC_058083.1, read on the forward strand.
CTTGCATTGAAATGTATTAATGCTGGATCTGGTACCAAGTGTTCCGGGAAAAAAGGACTCCGTTTCCTGGTCTGCGCATGTGCAGACCTTTAAATCTGTGAAAAAGCATACGGCTTTCCGGATCCGGTGGGTAGTTCCGGCAACAGAACTGCCTGCCGGATACTTCTCACGCTAGTTGAAAGTACCGTGTCAGTGTCGTGTCAGAGGAACTCACCGACTCTTGGCTGGGGGTGTCTGATTTCACTTGCAATGAAGTCGAACACAGAGTCAACCATTCAAGCACCGCTAGGTTGCTGGTCAAGACACGACCGCTAGATGACGCTACGGCAATGAAGACATATTGTCAAGGCTGTTGCAGCCTGTGATTGTGGGAGGGGCGTAGGCTTTATAAGCTTCCCTCCCACGGTCATCCGACGCTGGCGTTATTCTGTGCAACCCACTTCGTTTCGCCAGTCCCGCATGAACAAGGCTCCGGCCAGGTAAGTATGTACGGCCTCCCCCACGCCGCTCCCTCGCCATTGCGCCTGATCCCGTAGGCCGTCCGTCCTCACGTGATTCATGTTCCCCACGTTCTCACAACATTTCCGGCAGCTTCGCCTACCTCCGGCCACAGCACCCGCCGGCCAGGCTCGGCGTTCCACCCGCAATGCCCCGTTCCCAGCCCCATCTCGGTTGCCATTTCCGCTCCACTGTTGCCAAGGGGAGGGTGGTCCGGCACCAGCCTCCGCATCCCGCCTACCATCCGCCCTCCATCACCCAGCGCCTCCCGCCTTCACCGCTCGGTCACCGTTTGAAAACATTCCAAGTCCTTTCCCAGTCCGGCGCCCCTCTCCATCCTCCTTTCTCACCTCGCTCGATGCGCTCCAGGGGCTGCCCGGCTCGTGGTCGGCCCCTCCACCTCCTTTCGCCGTCCTCGCAATCCCAGCGGCTGGGGGCGGGGCTGGCTCCTCCTCGTGCACGCCTCCTTCGCTCCGGCACCTGCCTTAAACCAGGCGGCGCCTCTCTGCGCATGCTCCCCCTGCAGGCATGCAGGAGGAAGTCACAGAGCAATCATTTCCACAGCAATAAAAAAAAAAGTTTAAAAAATAAATAAATAAATCCGCCACAAGAAAAAAAAAACTTAAAAAAATTGGCGCGATTCAACTGATCACTGTATAAACGCTGCAATGTCCCCGCTGCAATGTCCCCCGTTTTACGTTGCAGAACTACCTTACGGCTCCTGACAGAGCCGTTGTAAGCCAATCATTTTATTACGAAATTTACCTGACCCTTTTTGTCCGACAAAACTTCATCAGTAGGTTGGTATATTTTGCATTACTCTCATCAGTCTCCTGTGCGCTCTGGGTATAGTAGTCTGGACCGTCTGCTCGTCCACGCCTGTTTTAATACCACAACATTAGTTTGTCAGTCACGTCTCTCTACATTTGTGTCATCCAGCCACGGTTGTCCACGTTGCCACGCCAATTTACATTACACAATTCACGTCCGTTGTTACATCTCCTGTGTCTCTCACGTCCCAGCCCGTTTTCTTTTTCATGCCACGTCTGTCTTTTACGTCTCACGCCTGTTTTCATTATTCTGGCCACGCCTGTCATTTACGTCTCACGCCTGTTTTCATTATTCAGGCCTCGTCTATCATTCACGATTCACGCCTGTTTTCGTTATTCAGGCCACGTCCGTAATTTACGTCTCACGCCTGTTTTAGTTATTCAGGCCATGTCTGTCATTTACGTCTCACGCCTGTTTTCATTATTCAGGCCACATCTGTCATTTACGTCCCACGCCTGTTTTCGTTATTCAGGCCACGTCTGTCATTTACATCTCACGCCTGTTTTCGTTATTCAGGCCACGTCTGTCGTTTTACGTCTCACGCCTGTTTTTCGTTATTCAGGCCAGATCTGTCACCCACGTCTCATGCCTGTTTCCATTAGTCAGCCCACGTCTGTCATGTACGTCTCACGCCTGTTTTCGTTATTCAGGCCATGTCTTGTCTTCTCACGTCCCCCTCCTGTTCACGTGTCAAGCCACATCTCTTCTTCTCGTTCCATCTATGTTTTCGATCCTCATCCTCCATCAGGCCACTCCGTCTCACACACACGCCCTGGTTTCATCATTTTTGTCCCGCCCCTGTCACTCTTAGTCTCACACCTGCCACGTCAGGCAGGTCATTTCGGTCCCGCACCCATGTTCATCTGTCTTCATGGCGGCCTACCCAGGCATCAGGTTAATTCATTCGCAATCTTGCTCACTGGTCATAGGCCCCTCCGCTAAAACTTTTACTTTTATCTCAGTCAAAGACCCGATTTCGTTTACGCCGCTACAAACCTTCAGGGCCAAAAGCCTCGTTAGACCAGGTGGGATCTTCAGGTACTGATCCTCTCTTTATCTAAATTCATCCGGTTACGAAGCCTCGTCACGTCTTTTTCAGGTCGCTCCAAAACGTCCATCTGGGGGGCAGCAAACGCAACGCACCTCCTCGGATCCAGAGCCCTAATGATTCCGAGGCTACGTCTCGGCTAACCCCAAAAGAACACTAAATGTTGCTCTCTCTTTCAGCTTTCCAACATGTCACATCATTCTAAAATCGATGACTCTGCTTCCCTGCCAGATTCCCTGGCATCCAGCCACGCCAGCGTGGGGTCACTTCGGAGCTGGACGATCCCCAAAAATCATAGCTGAGTTAACCAAAAGAGGGATTTGTTACCCAGCTTCGGCCAGGAAGGCGGAGCTTTATCGACTCCTGGTATCCGATTCCTCTCACTCCAAAGAACAGGTGTTAATGTCAACAATCCAGTTGTCATTGTCTCAGCTGCATGCCACCATGAACACCCTAGACACTTCCGTTTCAGACATTCAGACCAGGCTGTCGGCAGTGGAGTCCAGAGATTCGCCTCCCCGTCCCTCCTCTCCCGGTCGCTTCCACGTCCCAATCCACATCCTCAGGTAGGGTTCCCGCCTTATCCGAGGTAGCCCCGTCCCATTTCGTGACTGACACCCTCAACAAGACATCTTTGAGGGCAAGGACGTCAATTTGGCCACCATCCTCTTTGTCACCCGCGACACGGTTGAGAATAGGACCATCGCCCGCAAAAAGGTGTCGATAGTTCTCAGGTCCAGGGACGCCCAATTGAACAGGTAACTTCCTATCCAGAGTTCGTCCTGGCCTTTAGCCTGTTCAGGGACATAATCTGCTCCGCCTTCCCCGAAAGGCGCTAGGAGCTAGATTTGTACCTGTATAGGGTCACGGATCTGGGGCTCAAGTACGGAGGGTACACATTTTGCCTACCATCGCTCCTTTTTGGCCAAAGCAGCCCTCGCCCAGTTCAACGGGTCACCAATTGGGCATCCCTGGACAGGGAGCTGTTTTGCCGACATTTCACCGGCCTCAAAGCCCCCGCTTGCTCATCAGGCCAATCCATTCTGCATGCCTCAGATTGGTGTCCAAATCCCAGCCTTCCATCATCCCAGTCTAGGTCTGTGGCAGGCACTTCGGGGTCCCAGCCTAGACACCTCGGGCATGGACAAGCTGGGTCGCCCCATAGTTTTCCTAGAAAATAGTCAGGTATGCAACAATTACAACTTTACAACCTGCAATTACAATCAGTGCAGAGCGCTCCACGTCTGATCCACTTGTTTCAGGGCCCAACCCCTATCGGTTTGCCCAAACAGATCGGCCAGAACCAAGTGACTAGGTGTGGTCAACGTGGACCTGCTAGCCGCACTTCTTTGCGACCATCACAACCCCCACCAGGTTCACTTCCTCATCAAGGGTTTCAAGGAAGGGTTTCACACTAGTCTCGTAGCCCTTCCTCAGTCATCTTGGGAAGGCCTCAACCTCAGGTCCGCCATTTCCGATGCCGCTTCGTTGGGTCCTTGGTTCAGGCGGAACTAGAGAGGGGTTTTCTCATCGACCCTTTCTCTAGCATTCCTTTTGATCACGGGAGGGTAAACCCTATTGGCATCGTCACCCAAAAATGTACAAAAAAATAAAATAAAATCAATCAATAAATAAAAAATAAAAAAATTCATTCATGACCTCTCAGCTCCTCATAGTTCTCACATTTCCAGCCTCACCTCCCTAGTTCTGTCCGAGGAGTTCTCAGGAGTTCTCAATGAAATACTCCTCTCTCAGTGAAGCCATCGCTCTCATCCTCCTTCGCTCAGCGAATACCTCAGATCCTCCCCCCTCCTAGAAATCTACCCAATTGTAGCAGGCAGTGGGCAAACTACCCGGTGACATTCATCACGGACAGTCAGTCGGTAGTGGACATCATTGACAAAGGCAGGTCCAAATCCTGTCACATCATGCCTTTCGTCCGCAAATCAGTTTGGTTCTCCCTACAACACAATTTTCAATTTTCATGCAGACACATCAGGGTGTCCAGAACTCCGCTGCTGACGCACTGTCACACTTCCATTACCGCCGTTCTTCCAGGTCATGCCAGAGGCGGATCCAGCAGGATTGTTCAACACCCTATGCAGGGACTAGCGCTAACCATTTCATACGCAAAATTTCTCATATAAAAAATAAATAAAATAAAATAAAAATCACTATCAGCCTACACAGCTAGAAGCTATAAAACTGGCATTGTAAACCATTTGCAAACTGGCATTGTAAACCATGTACCCTTCAATTAAATGCTAAATCTACCCTTTGCCTTGCTTTTGGCCCCTTATAGGCTTCCCACGTTCCACGGCTATGGGCACAATCCAGGCCTACTTAGTTTAATGGTATGTCTGGGTTCCTGGGCTCCCCACGCTAGCTCCAGTATCCGTAGCCACGACCAAAACATATATATATATATATATTATTATATATTTTTTTTTCTGATTAATAAACTCACCGCAGAAGGTAAATTAAGAGATAGGTAGGATAGGTAGCAGCAGCATGAGGAGACCACAGAGTAGTGATGTGACGCAGCATGAGGAGACCACAAAGTGGCCCATTGACATAGTTTTGAGATAGATGAATGCCAATTATAACATAGTACAATGTTACCTCACCGCTAAATGGCAATTAAGACATATATTTTTTTTCTGATTAATAAACTTAATATATTGGCAAAAGTCTCAGCTTTTAATATCAGCTTGACTAGCTAGTATAGTCAGTGGCATATCCGTTTGGTGCATTTTTTTCCCTGTGATTTATATATTTATATATTGTCATCCGCACAATGCTCCATTTTGTGTAGGATGCCTTTGTGGTGCATGTGGCCTGCGCCGGCATCCTCCATTGCACGCATTTTTTGCTGGGGATGGTCGTTTGCTGCGGTCCACATGCGGTGGGACTGCTCCCCCAATGAGAAACACGCTACAGTGTTTGGGGTTTGAGCAATTCCCCTATATTGGCCACTATATTTCGGTGATTTTGTTCCATATGTATTGAATGTGCCTTCACTTGGCATTTAACATTCTTTTGCACCTGGTAGCCTCCATCACATGGTCTGATATGGGTGTGTGTCTTACAGTCTTGCTTTATTCACATTACATTAGTTGTCCTGCTATGCAGTTGTGTGGAAGCTTGGCTGTGAGCTGGATTTCATCACCTTCTGATCGTGTTCACACCATAGTTAGCGCAGTGGTAGGACCCCTTGCCATGCTGAGAGACCGTGACGTGGTGCATGAGGGGCTCTGATGTGTTCCTGACAGGAATATATTGGCAAAAGTCTCAGCTTTTAATATCTACTTGTTTGACTAGCTAGTAAAGTCAGTGGCATATCCGTTTGGTACATTCTTTTTTCATGTGATTTATATATTTTCATCCACACAATGCTCCGTTTTGTGTAGGATGCCTTTGTGGTGCATGTGGACCGCGCTGGCATCTTCCATTGTACGCATTTTTTGCTGGGGATGGTCGTTTGCTGCGGTCCACATGCGGTGGGACTGCTCCCCCAATGAGAAACACGCTACAGTGTTTGGGGTTTGAGCAGTTCCCCTATATTGGCCACTATATTTCTGTGATTTTGTTTAATAAACTAACCCCCCAAAAAAATTATCACAATTCACTGCATAATGTCAATTAAGATGTATTCTTTTTCCTATTTCTACATCCCCAAATAAGAAATATAACAATCACAAATCACTGGCGAGCGGCTAATGGGGCATACGTATATATTTCCTTTTAATACACCACGTAAATGGCTGTAGTACAATATAACTTCACTGCCGAACAACACTTACAACATATATTTTTCCCTTTTTTTCCTATTAATACACCCCCCAAAAAAAGGTAAAATGAATGCAGAACGGCTAATGGGACGTAAGTATCTTTCCTATTAATACACCCGGTAAATGGCTGTAGTACAATGTAATTTCACAGCTGAACAGCAATTATGACATATATTTTTTTCTTTCTTTTCCCCTATTAATAAACCCCCTAAAAACAATGTAAAATCAACGCAGGAGTGCTTTTAGGACATATGTATATTTCCTATTAATACACCCCATAAATGTCTGTAGTACAATGTAACTTTATCACTGAACATCAATTATGGCTAATAGGACGTACATATCTTTCCTATTAATACACCCTGTAAATGGCTGTATCACACAGAACTTGCACCCCAATCACAAGCAAGGTTTGCTGGAATTACTGAGGTACACTTTCTTAACTCATCGTGTTATCTTCAGACAAAAGCCATTGAAAAACAATTAAAGGTGTTTGCTTAGATTAGATTAGCTCGGCGAAACATGTAGGGAAGCAGGTCTATAGCTTTTAGGCAGGTAGGGTAGATTCAGACATACCTATCATTAAAGTATCAGAGTGCGGTCCCCTTCCCCTTCGGGGAGGATATGAATGCACATGTGAAACACGCATCAGCAGCAGATTCATTCACCTTGGAATCTACCCAGACCTGATAGTTTTAAATGTTTGTCCCTAAGTGTATATTATACATTTGTGTAATCTAAGGATTTCAATAAAGCATTATTATAAGATTTAGTTTAAGTTATATTATCAGAGAGGTTGCAGACACACGCTTCAGGTCCAAGAGACCATTTAAATATTTTCTGCTTAGATTAGATAACACAACTCAGAAATCTCAGAAAACAGGAGTGTTAGTTAGTTAACTCTACTCCATCTGTATCATCTAGTGCAAACCTAAAAGCAGCAGTATAATGGCAATTTGGATCTCCAGTCAATGCAGCAAGGTGTAATAGAATCGCTCCTATTACCCAGGTTGTACTTTCTCCTATTGCAACCTGTTCTCCTTTTATAGTGTAGCTGATGCCTCCCTATCCTTTCCCTACACCTTGACTAATCTTTCCCTGAATTTGTAAATAGTTTTTTCAGCACAATAAAGTCTTTCCTAGCACAGTCCCTAGCGCCTGCTGACGTCTCTCCCTGCACTAAGTACACTGGAAAATTGAAGAATCTAAGATGGCTGAGGCTATTTATAAGGCTGTACGACATCATAGGGGCTGGCTGGCTGCTGATTGGCTGCATGCATGGCATTGTGGGTAATCCCTCGTTCTCAGAGTTCTTTGCTCCATGTCCTAACACGTGCAGCAGCCATTTTAGGAAAAAATTGATTCGGAATCGAATTTTTCCTGAAATTCAGATCAAATTCCACTTCGTCAGCTTCAATTATCCATCTGTGCCACTACAGGAAACATCATGGAAAAAAAATTGCTAGGGTGAGACAACAAGGCCCAGCTGAATGCACCCAGCCAAACCAGTGTAAAACAGCCACACAGTTTTGCAGGTAAATCGAGGGTCCATTCTCTATCTCGTGTGTTTGGTTTAGCCGTGTGGATGCGATAGGATGCAGACCCATTTATTTCATTGGGTCATGCTGTCCGCACCAGTATGTCTGTTCCGTAGCTCCGAAAAAAAATAGAACCTGTGCTATTCTTGTCCGCTTTAGGCATTGTTACAATGGATCCGCGATTTTTTTGGGGATCCTCAATTTGCAGACTGCAAAACACATACGGTCTTGTGCATGTAGCGGTCAACAACATTGGCTTTACACGGTCGTGTGAACAAGCCCTAAGGCTACATGCACATGACCGTATGTGTTTTGGGGTTCACAAATTGCCTTATGCCATCCGCTTTTTTTGCGGATCCATTGTAACAATGTCTAAAACGGACAAAAAAATTTGAACGGACGCGGAAACAAGCAACGTTCGTGTGCATGTAGCCTAATAGCAACAACATTCTAAATGATAAAAAAAAAGAAAAATACTAAATTTATTTTATTTGTTTTACTTTTATCTTTTATTTCAAGGCAAATTAAAAGCAAAGGAAACTATTTTTCATGGTAAGAGCTAAGGAACTAAAGACCTTGGGAAGAGTGAAAATATATTACTTCCTTATGGGTAACATGGTAACAATTGTTGTATGGCTAAGGTCAAGTTCTTCCTTTTAGAATCAGAATAATCCTCCATAAATAATATATAATTCCTAGTAATTGCACGGCTGTCCTGCAGATGTATGGTGTAATGTAGCCTATTTCTCTGTCTTGCTTAGCTGCTACACTGACTATTCTGGCTCAGCCGTCTAGTAACCCTGAGTAGCAAGTCATGTCCTGATCATTATGTGAGTGGCCTTGTGTGTTGAAAACAGTTCTCCCTTTATACAGACAGCATGTTCCTTTTCACACCATTCACTTGCTCAGAAACAGTTGTTCAGATTGTTTAATTCATCCCGGCATGGTAATCCAGCAACTGCTGCTTTTAGACAGGTGCTGGGATCAAACATACTCAGTAAACTGGAACATCTGGCCTGGGAGTGATAATAGCTTCTTTGACTTTGTGAGTTGCATGAGAAATATGAACTTTTTATGGTAATTCTTGCAATTAACTGTGCATTATTTAGAGTGCTGAAAAATTAATCCAGAATGTCTAGTTCTCCATCAGAGCACAGTTATTCCCAGAGATTATTTTGATATAATTTATAAGCAGTTAAATGGCTAATTCTCCACATGTCCAAGATTCTGACTCTGTGATATGATCTACATCAACAATAATAATACATGATCCAAATTCCGCGTTGTTGGTAAAGCACAGTAGATAGGTACAATTGTAGGCATGTCATTAAGTAGCATTGACTGTATAAGTGTCACAAGTAAAATCTGAGAAGTAGAGATGAGAGAATCGAAGCTGATGAAGTGAAATTTAATCCAAATTTCAGGAAAAATTCAATTCGCACCAAAGCTGAATTTCCTAACGCTTCGTGGTAATGAATCACATTTTTTCCTAAAATGGTTGCTACACGTGTGAGGAAATGGAGCAAGGAACTCTGGGAAGGTGGAATCACTCATAATGCCATGAATGCAGCCAATCAGCAGCCAGCCATCCCTGTGATGTCACAGCGCTATAAATAGCCTCAGCCATCTTGGATTCTGCCATTTTCCAGTGTACTTAGTGCAGGGAGAGACGTCAGCAGGTGCTAGGGACAGTGATAGGAAAGACCTAATTGTGGTGAAAAAATGATTCATAAGTACATAGAAAGGATAGGGAGGAATCGTTCCACAGCATTTATGTAGAACAGGGTTCAGTAGAGGAGGTTACAGACTGGGTAATAGGAACAATCCTATTACACCTTGCTGCACTCACTGGGGATCAGAATTGCCATTATACAGCTCTGTAATTCCAGCAAACCGTTCTTGTTATTGGGGTGCAAGTGCTGTTTGATACAGCAATTAACAGGGTTTATTACAAGGAAATATTTCTACAGTATGTCTTATTTGTCCTTGTGCGGTGCATTTATATGTTGTAAAGCCTTTTTTGCCGTGTATTAGTGGCAAAGAAAAATATATTTGCTCTTGTGCGGTGCAGTTATATGTTGTAAAGCCTGTTTGCCGTGTATTAGTGGCAAAAGAAATATATATTCGCCGTTCAGCATCGCACTTATATGTTGAAAAGCCTTTTGTGTATAGTAAAAGTGGAAAAAAATTAGGGCCCAATTACTGTTCAGCGGTGCAGTTATATATTCTAAATCCCTTTTTGCCCTGTATTAGTGACAAAAGAAAAATATATTCGCCGTTCAGCGTTGCACTTATATGTTGAAATGACTTTTGTGTAGTTTCAAAGTGGGAAAAAATGATGGCCTATTTGCCGTTCAGCGGTGCAGTTATGTATTCTAAAGCCCTGTTTTCCGTGTATTAGTGGCAAAAGAAAAATATATTTGCCATTTAGTAACATAGTAACATAGTACATAAGGCCGAAAAAAGACATTTGTCCATCCAGTTCGGCCTGTTATCCCGCAAGTTGATCCAGAGGAAGACCCCTCTCTAGTAGCTATAGCCTGTAATATTATTAAGCTCCAGAAATACGTCCAGGGCCCTCTTGAATTCCTTTATTGTACTCACCATCACCACCTCCTCAGGCAGAGAGTTCCATATTCTCACTGCTCTTACCGTAAAGAATCCTTTTCTATGTTTGTGTACAAACCTTCTTTCCTCCAGACGCAGACTGTTGCACTTATATGTTGAAAAGCCTTGTGTAGTGTAAAAGTGGGAAAAATAAGTGCCTATTTTCTGTTCAGCGGTGCCGTTATATGTGGTAAAGCCCTTTTTGCAGTATGGACCAAATTACGTAGTGGTGACATTTTTTATGTGAAACAGGCTTTTTGGGGGGAAATTGATGGGTTATTGTAGACCTCCTTTTGCTGTATGGATGAATTATGTCGTTGTGGGTCCTGCAGTGAACATAATGAAGACACTGGTGACAACACACCAGCAGACTTTGCCTTTACCATCTATTCACAATTAAATCAAGCAGCTTCAGTAAGTTGAAAATATTCATGTGTTTTTATCTGCTCCGCCTGCATTCGATCTCCACAGCACACAAGACATGACAGAAGAGCCTCAGCTTTGGAGTCTAAGTCCAGTTTCTTAAGATCAAGAGTTCCATCAGAATTGTGCGTAACATTCTTGCTCCCTGTGCAAAGCCATAACAAAAGGACTCCGTAGGCATACACATCAGAGGAAGCTGAAGCTGGTTGCCCCAATTTTAATTCAGGAGCAGTAAACAGCGGGAAGTAAATAGAGGTGGTTGCTCTGTATATCTTGTGAACTATGCCCCTCTCTCGATTTACAGCAAATACATTATTTTCATATAGAGATCCAAGAATTATGTTGGAGGCATGTAGTATATGCAAGCCATGTGCACCCCTATCATTACTCTCACGCTGTTCTGCATCTGGTTTGCCTGAGTGAACGGAGTCACACAGGGGAGGACCTGCTCCGTGTCCTTCAGCAAGAAATCGAATCCTGGCTTTCTCCGCGACAAGTCAGAATTGGAAACATGGTGACTGGAAGAACATAGTGTCGGCGCTGCGTTAAGGAGGGCTGAGCCCTGCACCCTGCACATGTGTTCAATATGGTTGTCAAGCGGTTCCTGAAGTCTTCCACCCATCTGCAAGACATCCTAAAAATGGCCAGTAAACTTTGCATGCACCTCAGCCACTTGTACACCTCAAAGCACACCCTCCTTGAGCTTCAGCAGCAGAACGCCATCCCACAACATAGGCTGATATGCGATGTTTCCACCCGTTGGAATTCCACCCTCCATATGTTAAACAGACTATATGAACAGAGAAAGGCCATAGGCAGACAATGTCATAGAGCAGCAGGAAATGCTAGCAGAATGATTGGGTGTATAGGGAGAGGCATTAACAGTAGAAAGAGGGAGGTGCTCATGCCGCTCTACAGAGCACTAGTGAGACCTCATTTGGAGTATTGTGCTCAGTACTGGAGACCATATCTCCAGAAGGCTATTGATACTTTGGAGAGAGTTCAAAGAAGAAATACTAAACTAGTACATGGATTGCAGGATAAAACTTACCAGGAAAGGTTAAAGGACCTTAACATGTATAGCTTGGAAGAAAGACAAGACATAAAGGGAAACACACATAAAGGGAATGAACACGGTAAAAGAGGAGAGAATATTCAAAAGAAGAAAAACTGCTACAAGAGGACGTAGTTTTAAATTAGAGGGGCAAAGGTTAAAAAGTAATATCAGAAAGTATTACTTTACTGAGAGAGTAGTGGATGCATGGAATAGCCTTCCTGCAGAAGTGGTAGCTACAAATACAGTGAAGGAGTTTAAGTATGCATGGGATAGGCATAAGGCCATCCATCATATAAGCTAGGGCCAGAGGCTATTCATAGTATTCAGTATATCAGGCAGAATAGATGGGCCAAATTGTTCTTACAGTATGTGACGACACATTCTATGTTTCTATGTTTCTAGCAACGATTTCTTGATGATCCAAGTAGACAGCGGTTGCTGCTGTTATCTCCACAATATGTCACCTTGCCACTCTGTGGTCTCCTGATGCTGCCACCACCTCCACACTCTGTAACTTTTCCACTATGTGGCTTCCTCATGCTGCTGCCACCTCCACACTCTGTCATTGTGCCACTCTGTGGCCTCCTGATGCTGCCTCCACCTCTAGACTCTGTCATTGGGCCACTTTGTGGTCTCCTCATGCTGATTCCACCTCACCACTATGTCATAGGGCCACTCTGTGGGCTTCTCGTGCTGTTCCCACCCTCCCCACTTCATGACTGGGCCACTATGTAACGGACCATTTCAGCAGACAAGGGGTTAAAATCCGTTTAGGCGATATGCCCCTTTCTGAGAGACAGGCACAGCTACTGCAGAACACCAAACTCTCAAACTGGATACAAAATAGCACTCCAAACTGGAACCTCGCGAACAGCTGCTAGCAGACGAACAGGAAAAGCATACAATCAGCTTACACTCCTGGCAATCAGTCTCTAACAGCATACAGGGAATCCCCCCAATAACGAGACAAGGCTCCGTGTTGAGGGTCAAGCAGTGGTCTGTGAGTTAAAATGGCCGCTATCTATTGTTCTCACCATGGGAATAGTAAAATCCAAGCAAGTAAGGCAAATGATGCAATCCAGGGACAGAGGGCTCAGTCCCAAGTGCCTTAAGACCCAATAACTTAAGGGACCATAATCCCAGGGCAGGAGGCTGGCAAACAGCCCCCTCCAAAACACCGTGGCGAGGTTGGTTTCGCCATACATCTCCCCCTCCCAGGGAAGACTAACCAGATACCTGACCTCACGCCGGTCGGTACCTGAGTTTTTCTGGCAGCCCACCCACAACCAAATACTGGACCTGTTGAATTTAGTAGCCTGTCTCTGTCCAGTGAATCCACCAAGGTTATATTGGTAGCTGGTACTCCCGGTCTCTGAGTTGCTCCCTGGCTTGGAGTGGAGGTTGCTTTGTGGGCAGGGATCAGCGGGACTCTGCCCTGGTACCAGCGTTACCACGGAAGAAGCCTGGTTGGAGTCTGGTTGTTGGAGGGGGAAACCGACTGTCTCCCCTTTGGCTAAACAGCCATGTTGCTGGGGGACAGGACCGACTGTCCCTACCCCCTGTGCTGTAAGTGCAGAGACCATGGTCCCATCTGCACTGTTGTGGGGCTTACTGTCTCCCCCTGGTGCGTTAAGCTGCCGCTGGGGAGAGGGGGTAACGAGCTCCTCTCCCATACATACTTCCAGCCGCTGGGGAGGGCGACCGACCGCCTCCGCTCCCAATACAGTGCCCTGCTGCTGGGGAAAGGAGACTGGGCTCTCTATTCCCTGTAGGACACTCTGCCGCTGGGGGACAGGACCGACTGTCTCTGCCCCCTGTAACTCCGCCTGCCGCTGGGGAATGGTGACTGGGCTCCCAATTCCCTGTACATCACACGGCCGCTGGGGAATGGAGACTGGGCTCCCAATTCCCCAAAAATCATGCTGCTGCTGGGGGGCAGGAACAACTACCTCTGCCCCCTGTAACTCAGCCTGCCGCTGGGGAGGGAGGACGTTGCTCTCCTCTCCCTGCATTTCACACTGCCTTCCCAGCATATCACTCTGCTGCTGGGGGGCAGGAACAACTACCTCTGCCCCCTGTAACTCAGCCTGCCACTGGGGAGGGAGGACGCTGCTCTCCTCTCCCTGCATTTCACACTGCCTTCCCGGCATATCACTCTGCTGCTGGGGGGCAGGAACAACTACCTCTGCCCCCTGTAACTCAGCCTGCCGCTGGGGAGGGAGGACGCTGCTCTCCTCTCCCTGCATTTCACAATGCCTTCCCGGCATATCACTCTGCTGCTGGGGGGCAGGAACAACTACCTCTGCCCCCTGTAACTCAGCCTGCCGCTGGGGAGGGAGGACGCTGCTCTCCTCTCCCTGCACTTCACACTGCCGCTGGGGAATGGAGACTGGGCTCCCAATTCCCTGCAATTCACACTGCCACTGGGGAATGGAGACTGGGCTCCCAATTCCCTGCAATTCACACTGCCGCTGGGGAATGGAGACTGGGCTCCCTCTGTCCCACAACTGTAACTTCCGATGGAGGTCCACCCAACGTGGCAGCTGACCGTCACCTTCTGCCTGGTATAGTAGGGTCTTGAACACTAGACTCCTCACGAACTTCACGGATTTCTCAGCTGGATTGGTTCCGAAGAAGTTCAGCCGCAACCACATCATACGGTCAAATTCCTCAACAGAGTATCTGTACTCCACTGCTGGTTCCATCCTGGTGCTTTTAGGGTCGCTGTACTGAGACATGCGTTGCCCTTAAGTTGTAAAATCCAAAGAAATGGTCTCCTGTAGCTGTCCTTCTGGCTGTAGGAACGATCCCGCCGCTTGCCACCAATTGTAACGGACCGTTTCAGCAGACAAGGGGTTACAATCCGTTTAGGCGATATGCCTCTTTCTGAGAGACAGGCACAGCTACTGCAGAACACCAAACTCCCGAACTGGATACAAAATAGCACTCCAAACTGGAACCTCGCGAATAGCTGCTAGCAGACGAACAGGAAAAGCATACAATCAGCTTACACTCCTGGCAATCAGTCTCTAACAGCATACAGGGAATCCCCCCAATAACGAGACAAGGCTCCGTGTTGAGGGTCAAGCAGTGGTCTGTGAGTTAAAATGGCCGCTATCTATTGTTCTCACCATGGGAATAGTAAAATCCAAGCAAGTAAGGCAAATGATGCAATCCAGGGACAGAGGGCTCAGTCCCAAGTGCCTTAAGACCCAATAACTTAAGGGACCATAATCCCAGGGCAGGAGGCTGGCAAACAGCCCCCTCCAAAACACTGTGGCGAGGTTGGTTTCGCCACACACTATTTAGCCTTTTTGGCTTGGCTGACATCATCATTTATTTGACCCTTTGATCTGTCAGAAGGAAGGAAAAATGAGAAGCACAACGGATCCTCTCTGTGTAGCAGCTGTAAGGCCTGTATGGTCCCATCAGAATTTTCTTATGATTTGGTAGCCAAAAGCAGGAGTGGGTACAAAACACAGAAGACATGCAAATATTCTGTTCACTTGTCATCTCTGTTTTGGATCCCATCCTGTTTTTTTGGGCATTAGCAATACTGATGGATTACTGACCAAATGCTGACTGAGTGAAGGCGGATGCTCCACAGACAGGATCTGTTTTTTGTGGGTTATTGTTCTGACGGTCAGAGGAAGGGAAAAATAATCAGTGATGCCAACACAAACAGGGGGCTCTACTTGTATAAGCGTTTAATAGAACAGGTAAAACAGGTTCTGTTGACATTTATGTGGAATCAGCTGACGACGGTGTAAAATGAGTGCGTTTCTTCTTGACGCTAACATTGACCTGTAAGGCTGAGTTCATACTTGAATTATTTGGTCAGTTTTAGCCCCATGACTGCCCAAATAAGTGAAGTGTGCAGTGATTCTAAGAGCGACACCTGTCATTTGCATGTCATACGGACTATTATTTCACTATCAAAGCAGATTCCCTATGCGTGTTATTGCAAGGCACAGTGTTTCTACACCACTATAAAGGCTCTTTGCAGCCAGGTAATAGCAGTTTTTTAAACGTAATTCGACACAAATAAATTTAGATTAAATCAAATTATTTCCCAAAAATTCGTCAAACCGGGGAGTCAATTTTTTTAAAAAATTTGCTCATCTCTACTGAGAAAATATATTGTGATGCCTATTACCTATTCTAATAAATTACCATTTCTTTAATTTTTATTCATCCACTGGTATTTTTCCATACAGTTCATTCTATGGAAATGTGGAGATCATATCAACCCACAACCCATTTTAGAATATATATATATATATATATATATTGTAGGAAAGTGCAAGGGTCCCTCATTGACGGAAGGTACGTGTCACCGAGGTTCCTGGCCTTGGTGAGATAAGAACCGGTAATTTTGTGTGTCGGCGGCAGCTAGTGCTCGTTGACACTGTTTTACTTAGTGTGGCTGTAAAGTTTTACTTAGTGTGGCCAGTTCTTATTGGGAGCAGCCAAAGAGCAAGGTGGGTGGCTGTTCCCCGCGTCCAGGCCAGGTTTTGGGCTGGGGCTTAAAAACCCAGCCAGCAGCTCAGCTGGGTGTGGAATGAACCTCCAGGTAATAGTGGAGCTCTGTGTTTTGGGAGCTCTGCCATACTGCAAGGCTGAGAGCCACATGAGAGCTGTCAGCTGGAAGCCAGGCGCCCTAAAGCCTGCTGTGGAGTGCCAGGTACGTGTTTTTGAGTTCTGTGGACTTTTGCTGTGTGAATTAACACGAGGATTCCTGCGGTGTGAATTAACCAAGTATTGTGTTTCTTTTCTGCCTTTTTGTGTGAATAAACTCAGACTTTTGCTTTTCAACCGTGGTTTTGCCTCTGTATTGCGTCCGCTTAATCTGCCTACCAGAGAAAATCTCTACAATATATATATATATATATATATATATATATATATGCACACACTCACCTAAAGAATTATTAGGAGCATCTGTTCTATTTCTCATTAATGCGATTATCTAGTCAACCAATCACATGGCAGTTGCTTCAATGCATGTAGGGTTGTGGTCCTGGTCAAGACAATCTCCTGAACTCCAAACTGAATGTCAGAATGGGGAAAAAAAGGTGATTTAAGCAATTTTGAGCGTGGCATGGTTGTTGGTGCCAGACAGGCCGGTCTGAGTATTTCACAATCTGCTCAGTTACTGGGATTTTCATGCACAACCATTTCTAGGGTTTACAAAGAATGGTGTGAAAAGGGATAAACATCCAGTATGCGGCAGTCCTGTGGGTGAAAATGCCTTGTTGATGCTAGAGGTCAGAGGAGAATGGGCCGACTGATTCAAGCTGAAAGAAGAGCAACGTTGACTGAAATAACCACTCGTTACAACCGAGGTATGCAGCAAAGCATTTGTGAAGCCACAACATGCACAACCTTGAGGCGGATGGGCTACAACAGCTACAACAGCTACAACAGCACCACTCATCTCCACTACAAATAGGAAAAAGAGGCTACAATTTGCACAAGCTCACCAAAATTGGACTGTTGAAGACTGGAAAAATGTTGCCTGGTCTGATGAGTCTAGATTTATGTTGAGACATTCAAATGGTAGAGTCCGAATTTGGCGTAAACAGAATGAGAACATGTATCCATCTTGCCTTGTTACCACTGTGCAGGCTGGTGGTGGTGGTGTAATGGTGTGGGGGATGTTTTCTGGGCACACTTTAGGCCCCTTAGTGCCAATTGGCCATTGTTTAAATGTCACGGGCTACCTGAGCATTGTTTCTGACCATGTCCATCCCTTCATGACCACCATGTACCCATCCTCTTATGGCTACTTCCAGCAGGATAATGCACCATGTCACAAAGCTCGAATCATTTCAAATTGGTTTCTTGAACATGACAATGAGTTCACTGTACTAAAAGGGCCCCCACAGTCACCAGATCTCAACCCAATAGAGCATCTCTGGGATGTGGTGGAACGGGAGCTTCGTGCCCTGGATGTGCATGCCTCAAATCTTCATCAACTGCAAGATGCTTTTCTATCAATATGGGCCAACATTTCTTAAGAATGCTATCAGCACCTTGTTGAATCAATGCCACGTAGAATTAAGGCAGTTCTGAAGGCAAAAGGGTGTCCAACACCATATTAGTATGGTGTTCCTAATAATTTTTTAGGTGAGTGTATATATATATATATATATATATATATATATGTAGAATAGGGTGAAATATCTTATTTTCAGGAGTCCACCACCACTTTAAAATTTCTAAGATTTTGTGGCAGTTTTTCTAGCAGTTTTTTTTTACAAACCGGATTCCAAAAAAGTTGGGACACTATACAAATCGTGAATAAAAACTGAATGCAATGATGTGGAGGTGCCAACTTCTAATATTTTATTCAAAATAGAACATAAATCATGGAACAAAAGTTTAAACTGAGAAAATGTACCATTTTAAGGAAAAAATATGTTGAATCAGAATTTCATGGTGTCAACAAATCCCCAAAAAGTTGGGACAAGGCCATTTTCACCACTGTGTGGCATCTCCCCTTCTTCTTACAACACTCAACAGACGTCTGGGGACCGAGGAGACCAGTTTCTCAAGTTTAGAAATAGGAATGGTCTCCCATTCTTGTCTAATACAGGCCTCTAACTGTTTAATCGTCTTGGGCCTTCTTGTTGCACCTTCCTCTTTATGATGCGCCAAATGTTCTCTATAGGTGAAAGATCTGGACTGCAGACTGGCCATTTCAGTACCCGGATCCTTCTCCTATGCAGCCATGATGTTGTGATTGATGCAGAATGTGGTCTGGCATTATCTTGTTGAAAAATGCAGGGTCTTCCCTGAAAGAGACGACGTCTGGATGGGAGCATGTGTTGTTCTAGAACCTGAATATATTTTTCTGCATTGATGGTGCCTTTCCAGACATGCAAGCTGCCCATGCCACACACACTCATGCAACCCCATACCATCAGAGATGCAGGCTTCTGAACTGAGCTTTGATAACAACTTGGGTTGTCCTTGTCCTCTTTGGTCCGGATGGCATGGCGTCCCAGATTTCCAAAAAGAACTTTGAATCGTGACTCGTCTGACCACAGAACAGTCTTCCATTTTGCCACACTCCATTTTAAATGATCCCTGGCCCAGTGAAAACGCCTGAGCTTGTGGATCTTGATTAGAATTGGCTTCTTTGCACTGTAGAGTTTCAGCTGGCAACGGCGGATGGCACGGTGGATTCTGTTCACTGACAATGGTTTCTGGAAGTATTCCTGAGCCCATTCTGTGATTTCCTTTACAGTCGCATTCCTGTTTGTGGTGCAGTGTCGTTTAAGGGCCCGGAGATCACGGGCATCCAGTATGGTTTTATGGCCTTGACCCTTACGCACAGAGATTGTTCCAGATTCTCTGAATCTTCGGATGATGTTATGCACAGTTGATGATGATAGATGCAAAGTCTTTGCAATTGTTCGCTGGGTAACACCTTTCTGATATTGCTCCACTATCTTTCTGCGCAACATTGTGGGAATTGGTGATCCTCTACCCATCTTGGCTTCTGAGAGACACTGCCACTCTGAGAAGCTCTTTTTATACCCAATCATGTTGCCAATTGACCTAATTAGTGTTAATTGGTCTTCCAGCTCTTCGTTATGCTCAAATTTACTTTTTCCAGCCTCTTATTGCTACTTGTCCCAACTTTTGGGGGATTTGTTGACACCGTGAAAATTTGAATTAACGTATTTTTCCTTTAAAATGATATATTTACTCGGATTAAACGTTTGATCTGTCATCTACGTTCTATTACAAATAAAATATTGACATTTGCCATCTCCAGATGATTGCATTCAGTTTTTATTCACAATTTGTTTAGTGTCCCAACTTTTTGGGAATCCGATTTGTAGCTAAAACCAGAAGTGCATCCAGTATTAAGGAGAAATGAGTTTTTCCTTTATATTTTTCATTCCCTTCCAACCCACTTCTTCTTGATTACAAAAAGCTGCCAGAAACACTGCCTCAAAAACTATGTGTGACCCCCAACCTAATTTAAGTACTTCCTATTGTTCAGTTTGTATGCGTGAAACTACACTCCTGAAACTACATGATTTCCAAGGGTCATCATCTGGATTATAATAAATCACAAAAACTTCAACTAACAAATATTTTTAGGGTGTCAAAACCAGGGCATTACTGCTAGCAAACTAACTAAAAGACAAGTGGTCCATAAAGTTACAAAATGTACATAATGCATTGACTAATAAACTAAGGGTACTTTCACACTAGCGTTTTTCTTTTCCGGCACGGAGTTCTGTCAAAAGGGCTCAATGCCAGAAAGGAACTGATCAGTTATATCCCCATGCATTCTGAATGGAGAGAAATCCATTCAGGATGCATCAGGATGTCTTCCATTCAGTCATTTTGACTGATCAGGCAAAAGATAAAACCACAGCATGCAACGGTTTTATCTCCTGCCAAAAAAAAGTAAGACTTACCTGAATGGCGGATCCTTTTTTTTCCATAGGAATGTATTAGTGCCGGATCTGTCATTCAAAATACCGGAATTCCGGATCTGTCCTTCCGATCTGCGCATGCACAAACCGAAAAAAAGTGAAAAAAATAAATGCTGGATCCGTTTTGCCGGACGACACCGGAAAGACGGATCCGGCATTTCAATGCATTTTTCTGACTGATCTGGCATTTTTAAGACGGAACTACTTGCCGGATCACTCTGCGGGCTTCAAAGTGTGTGAAACCATCGGAATTTAACTCAAATTAACATCAGATTTTCCCACAAGTCCAAAAAGTAGATAAAGATAACCAAATAAAAAAAATTATTAGACTTGCTAGTTTATTTATTGCAGATAATGATCCAATATAACATGTCTGTGAATGGCAAACGTATGTGAATCTTTAGGATTAGCGGATAATTTGAAGGTGAACTTAGTCAGGTATTTTCAGTCAATGAGATGACAAGTGTGAGTGGGCTACCTTTTTATTTAAAGAACAAAGTCTGATTTTCACAACACATGTTTGTGGATGTCTATCACAGCATGAACAAATGAGATTTTTGAGGACTTCAGAATAAGAGTTTTTGATGCTCATAAGGGTGGGAAAAGTTTCAAAACCATCTATAAAGAGTTTGAACTCCACCAATCCACAGTCAGACAGATTGTGTACAAATGAAGGAAATTTAAGAACATTATTATCATCCTCAACAGTGGTCAACAAACAAATATCCTACCAAGAGCAAGGAATGTAAAAGTACACAAGGTCACAAAGGAGCCCAAGGTAACCTCTAAGCCCTTAAAGGCTTTTCTCACATTATTTAATATTAACGTAAATGTGTCACCAATTTCTTTCTGCCAGTTAAAACCAGATAGTGACACATATCCTTTTTTCTATTATGTTTTTATTTTCTGATTACAGATGTTTTTCTTCTATTTCCTGAACATGATTATGGAGGCTGCCATTTTGCCTAATGCTTTTCTTAACAGCATTTAGAAAGCATTAAGAAAATTGTTTTATGGCAGCCACATGAGCTATAGACACAATGGTTAGGAGGGGACCTCATTTCCTTCTATCAGAGAGTTTTCTAGGCATGCTCTAACCTGTACAGAGGTCATTGTAAAAAGAAAGCATAGATAAGCATTGACAATCACCTATTGTGAATAATGAATGCAGTCTTATCTATACACAGAGGTGATCTAATTATAGGAAGGATTAGAATGACAGATAAGCAGGTAGCTGCAGTAAAGTGATCTGTACAGATCAAGAATTGGCACCTATTATTAGACTTAGAGGCCAGTGCGAAAACTGCTGGAATTTATGTTTTTTGTGTAAATATAAATATTGATGTGGAAAAAAGAAAAACAACATAATCAAAAATTCTTAAAAAATATGTAAAAAGGGTTTTCCAAGATTTTAATACTGATGACCTATCCTCAGGAAAGGTCATTAGTATCAGATCAATGGGGGTCCGACACCTGGGATTCCCGCCTATCAGCTGTCTGAGAAAACAACAGTGCTACTGTGAGTTCTGCAGCCTTCTCCCTACTTACCAAGCACAACGCCTTACATTGTATAGCGGCTATGCTTGAGCTGCACCTAGGCTACGTGACCGAAGAACGTGTTGTCACTGGCCTAGGGAAAGCTGGAGAAGGCCAAAGAGCTACTATGAGTGCCGCTGCCTCCTCAAACAGCTGATCGGCACGGGTCCTGGGTGTCGGAAAACCCCTTTAACCCCTTAAGGACCGGGCTCATTTTCACCTTAAGGACTGGGCCATTTTTTGCAAATCTGACCAGTGTCACTTTAAGTGCTCATAACTTTCAAACGCTTTGACTTACCCAGGCCGTTCTGAGATTGTTTTTTCGTCACATATTGTACTTCATGACACTGCTAAAATTGGGTCAAAAAAGTTATTTTTTTTGCATAAAAAAATACATTTTTTACCAAAATTTTTGAAAAATTAGCAAATTTCAAAGTTTCAGTTTCTCTACTTCTGTAATACATAGTAATACCCCCAAAAATTGTGATGACTTTACATTCCCCATATGTCTACTTCATGTTTGTAGCATTTTGGGAATGATATTTTATTTTTTGGGGATGTTACAAGGCTTAGAAGTTTAGAAGCAAATTTTGAAATTTTTGAGAAATCTTCAAAATCCCACTTTTTATGGACCAGTTCAGGTTTGAAGTCATATTGTGAGGCTTAGATAATAGAAACCTCCCAAAAATGACCCCATTCTAGAAACTACACCCCTCAAGGTATTCAAAACTGTTTTTTCAAACTTTATTAACCCTTTAGGTGTTCCACAAGAGTTAATGGCAGATGGAGAAACAATTTTGAAATTTCTATTTTTTGGAAAATTTTCCAATATAATCAATTTTTTCCAGGAGTAAAATAAGGGTTAACTGCCAAACAACACTCAAAATGGGTTGCCCTGATTCTGTAGTTTGCAAAAACACCCCATATGTGGTCGTAAACTACTGTTTGGCCGAACGGTAGCACATAGAAGGAGGGGAACACCATATGGGTTTTGGAAGGCAGATTTTGCAGGACTGGTTTTGTTTATACCATGTCCCATTTGAAGCCCCCTGTTGCACCCCTAGAATAGAAATTTCAAAAAAGTGACTCCATCTAAGAAAGTACACCCCTCAAGGTATTCAAAACTGGGTTTACAAACTTTGTTAACCCTTTAGGTGTTCCACAAGAGTTAATGGCAGATGGAGAAACAATTATGAAATTTCAATTTTTTGGAAAATTTTCCAATATAATCAATTTTTTCTAGGAGTAAAACAAGGGTTAACTGCCAAACAACACTCAAAATGGGTTGCCCTGATTCTGTAGTTTGCAAAAACACCCCATATGTGGTCGTAAACTACTGTTTGGCCGAACGGTAGCACATAGAAGGAGGGGAACACCATATGGGTTTTGGAAGGCAGATTTTGCAGGACTGGTTTTGTTTATACCATGTCCCATTTGAAGCCCCCTGTTGCACCCCTAGAATAGAAATTTCAAAAAAGTGACTCCATCTAAGAAAGTACACCCCTCAAGGTATTCAAAACTGGGTTTACAAACTTTGTTAACCCTTTAGGTGTTCCACAAGAGTTAATGGCAGATGGAGAAACAATTATGAAATTTCAATTTTTTGGAAAATTTTCCAATATAATCAATTTTTTCTAGGAGTAAAACAAGGGTTAGCTGCCAAACAACACTCAAAATGGGTTGCCCTGATTCTGTAGTTTGCAAAAACACCCCATATGTGGTCGTAAACTACTGTTTGGCCGAACGGTAGCACATAGAAGGAGGGGAACACCATATGGGTTTTGGAAGGCAGATTTTGCAGGACTGGTTTTGTTTATACCATGTCCCATTTGAAGCCCCCTGTTGCACCCCTAGAATAGAAATTTCAAAAAAGTGACTCCATCTAAGAAAGTACACCCCTCAAGATATTCAAAACTGGGTTTACAAACTTTGTTAACCCTTTAGGTGTTCCACAAGAGTTAATGGCAGATGGAGAAACAATTATGAAATTTCAATTTTTTGGAAAATTTTCCAATATAATCAATTTTTTCTAGGAGTAAAACAAGGGTTAACTGCCAAACAACACTCAAAATGGGTTGCCCTGATTCTGTAGTTTGCAAAAACACCCCATATGTGGTCGTAAACTACTGTTTGGCCGAACGGTAGCACATAGAAGGAGGGGAACACCATATGGGTTTTGGAAGGCAGATTTTGCAGGACTGGTTTTGTTTATACCATGTCCCATTTGAAGCCCCCTGTTGCACCCCTAGAATAGAAATTTCAAAAAAGTGACTCCATCTAAGAAAGTACACCCCTCAAGGTATTCAAAACTGGGTTTACAAACTTTGTTAACCCTTTAGGTGTTCCACAAGAGTTAATGGCAGATGGAGAAACAATTATGAAATTTCAATTTTTTGGAAAATTTTCCAATATAATCAATTTTTTCTAGGAGTAAAACAAGGGTTAACTGCCAAACAACACTCAAAATGGGTTGCCCTGATTCTGTAGTTTGCAGAAACACCCCATATGTGGTGGTAAACTACTATTTGGCTAAACGGCAGGACATAGAAGAAGGGGAACGCCATATGGTTTTTGGAAGGCAGATTTTGCTGGACTGGTTTATTTACACCATGTACCCTTTCAAGCCCCCTGATGCACCCCTAGAGTAGAAACTCCATAAAAGTGACCCCATCTAGGAAACTACGGGATAAGGTGGTTGTTGTTTTGGGACTATTTTTGGGGTAAATTTGATATTTGGTTGCTCTATATTACTCTTTTTTGAGGCAATGTAACAAAAAAATTAAAATCTAAAATTGTTTCTACATTCGCTATTTAGTTTTGTGGAACACCTAAAGGGTTAACATAGTTTGTAAAGTAACTTTTGAATACCTTGAGGGGTGTAGTTTCTTAGATGGGGTCACTTTTTTGGAGTTTCTAGTCTGGGCTACATCAGGGGGGGCTTCTAATGGGACATGGTGTCAAAAAAAAAACTGTCCATCAAAATCTGCCTTCCAGAAACCGTATGGCGTTCCCTTCGTTCTATGCCCTGCCGTGCGGCTATATAGCCATTTACGACCACATATGGGGTGTTTCTGCAAACGACAGAATCGGGGCAATAAATATTTAGTTTTGTTTGGCTGTTAACCCTTGCTTTATTACCGGCAAAATGGATTTAAATTGAAATTTTGCCCAAAAATAGGTGTTTTGGCACCGTTTTTATTTTATATTTTTAACACCGTTCATCCGAGGCGTTTGGTCAAAAGTTATTTTTATAGCGACGACTTTTACGCACGCGACGATGCCCAATATGTATGGCTCTCAGACTTTGGAGACACTAAGCAGGCATCCTAAAACTGCGGCCCTCCAGATGTTGTAAAACTACAATTCCCACCATGCCCTGCTGATGGCTGTAGGTTGTCTGGGCATGCTGGGAGTTATAGTTTTACAACATCTGGAGGGCCGCAGTTTGAGGATGCCTGCACTAAAACTAATATTTTTGGGGGAAAGAAAAATAGTTTTCGTGTCTCCAAAGTCTGAGAGCCATAGTGTTTTATGTTCTCTAGTGAACTGTTGGGGATTATAAAAATTTAGTACTCCATGGAAGTGTGATACTCCCTGAAGCAATCGATAACGCAGAGGCCCGGATGATCGGGGCACGTGTCGCACTGAGTGGTGGTGTCCTTCCGTATCCCCCTCCTGCGACACACTCTGCACTTTTTTTGGGTTCGTCCCTTCTTTCCAGTATGGGGGACCACACCTGGAAAGTGTTGGCCAGGGACGATCCGGGCGCCTCCAGTTCCCGAGGTACTCCGGCCTGCTCTTTCCCGGTCCGAAAAGATCAGGTCCTTGAGGACTGCCTCATAGAATTGGAGGAATGTCCCTGTGCTGCCAGCGCTTCGGGATAGTACAAAAGAGTTGTACATGGCAACCTGCACCAAGTAGACCGCAACTTTTTTGTACCATGCCCGGGTTTTGCGCATGGCGTTATATGGCGTGAGGACTTGATCCGAGAGATCAACTCCTCCCATATACCGATTGTAGTCGACGATACAATCGGGCTTGAGGACCGTTGCCGCGGTACCTCGCACAGGGACTGGGGTGGTGCCGTTACCGTGGATTGTGGACAGCATAAGGACATCCCTCTTGTCCTTATACCTGACCAGCAACAGGTTTCCACTGGTAAGTGCACGGGTCTCACCCCTGGGGATAGGTACCTGGAGGGGGTAGGCAGGGAGGCCGCGCTGATTTTTCCGCACGGTCCCACAAGCGAACGTAGATCTGGCGGCAAGGGACCTGAACAAGGGAATGCTGGTATAAAAGTTATCCACGTACAAGTGGTAACCATTATCCAGCAGTGGGTACATAAGGTCCCACACGAGTTTCCCGCTAACACCCAGAGTGGGGGGACATTCTGGGGGTTGAATACGGGAATCTCGCCCCTCGTACACACGAAATTTGTAAGTGTACCCTGAGGTACTCTCACAAATTTTGTATAGCTTCACGCCATACCTCGCTCGCTTTGTGGGAATATATTGGCGGAAACTGAGTCTCCCCTTGAACGCAATGAGCGACTCATCAACCGCGACCTCCCTTCCAGGTACGTAGGCCTGCTGAAATGTGGCCCCAAAGTGATCGATGACAGGCCGTATCTTATACAGCCGGTCATAGGCAGGATCACCTCGGGGTGGACATGCTGCATTATCGGAATAATGCAGACATTTCCGGATGGCCTCAAACCGGGAGCGTGTCATGACCATACTGTACAGTGGGGTCTGGTACAGGACGTCCCCACTCCAGTATTGCCTGACACTGGGTTTTTGGACTAGACCCATATGCAGCACGAGGCCCCAAAATGTCCTCATTTCGGCTGCACTGACCGGCGTCCAGCCACCGGGTCTAGCCAAAACTGAGCCTGGGTTTTGAGCGACGAACTGTTGGGCGTACAGATTCGTCTGCTCCACCATCAAATTCACCAGTGGGTTACTGAAAAAAAAACTAAAATAGTCAATTTCAGTAAACCCCACTGTGGGAATCTGGATTCCAGGATTGCCAGCGAAATCCGGAATCTCAGGCTCAAAGTCCACTGGGGGACACCAGCTAAGTTCATCGGCAGGGGTCTCCGGTGAACTTATTTGGTGGGCCGGGAAACCAGTACGAACCCCAGGGCGGCTCGTACTAGGGTGGGCCACAGGATCCCTAGCATGTGCGGCCCCTGGCTCCGCCTGGCGGCGTCTCCGCCGCCTTGGTGGCTCATCGTCATCCGATGATGATGAGGAGGATGCTGATGATAAGAGGAATGTGGGGTCATCCTCATCCTCACTGGGGCTCTCGGAGTCGGAGGCAATCTGGGCATATGCCTCCTCGGCCGAGAACACCCGGCGGGCCATGGGTGTGTGTGCGTGTAGGTGTGCGTGTGTGTAAAACTTTATTATATGTGCGTGTGTGTGGGGGCAACGGGTGTTCGCGTACTAAAAAAAGGAAAAAAGGGCAAGTGTTAGGAAAAAAAAAAAGTTGCTGATTAGCGGTACAACGCTGATCAGCGGTGGGGCAGGCGATGCGCTAACAGTGGACGGACGCTAAAAAGTGCCGACCAGTCAGCGAACGCAGAAAAAAAAGTGGTGGTGAGGGGGCTAGTGGTGGTGGTGGGGGGGGGGGGGTTGGGGGGAGTGGTGGGGGGATGGGTGGAGGGGGTGGGGGGGCTGGTGGTGGTGGGGGGCTGGTAGGGGGGGGCAAGTGGCAGGGGGGGGTCTGGGGTCTGATAGATGGATCAAAAAAAGTTTTGTGTAAAAGTTAAAAGTTTTTTTTTTTTTTTTTTTTTCCTAACTAACTTTTCCCTTCTTTCCCTGCCTAACGATGCCTCTCCCTCACTGACCCTAACCTACCTGGGTGGCGATGGGTGCAGGAGGGTGATGGATGGCGATTAGGGGGACACAGGAGCTGGTGCTGGACGATGCTGCCGGGTGCTCGTGCAGAACAGGAAGAGGAGGGGAGAGAGGAGCGCAGGAAGTTTGAATCTCGCGCCTCTCTCCCCTGCACCAATCAGCACCCTGGACAGCAGTGTTCAGCACCAGGGCCAGCACCGCCTCCTCAAATCCTCGGACTGCGATTGGTGGTGTATAATTACGCCACCGATCGCAGTCTTTTTCCGGTTCATCGGGTCACCGGACACCCGAATGGACCGGAAACGCAGAAAACCGCAGGTCTGAATTGACCTGCGGTTTTCTGCGATCGCCGATACGGGGGGGTCAAATGACCCCCCCCTGCGTTGTTACGGGATGCCGGCTGAATGATTTCAGCCGAAATCCCGTTCCGATTAACCCCCGCGGCGCCGGAATGCCGATTTTAAGTCAGGACGTACCGGTACGCCCTTGGTCCTTAAAGACTCGGGAAATAGGGCGTACCGGTACGCCCTGTGTCCTTAAGGGGTTAAACATGAAAATGTGATTTCAATAATAGGCCATTTTCTAATGATACATTGCCTTTAATGTTCATGAGTCCACCATCAGGAGGACACTGCACCACAATGATGTGCATGGCAGGATTGAAGCAGAAAGTCGCTGCTCTCCGAAAAGAAGTTTGCTAAAGATTGCCTGGACAAGCCAGAAGGCCATTGAAATAATGTTTGGATGGATGAGACAAACAGAACTTTTTGCTTTAACCTGTTAAGCACCCGCGCCATACATGTACGGCGCAGATGTCTGTGACTTAAGGACCAGCACTGTACATTTACTGCGCAAGGTCTGTGAAGATCTGGGGAAGAATCGGGGGAATCGCAACACAATGCCAGATCTTACCGGCCATCCCAGGTAAGGACAGCATTGTGATGAACCACCCCCCTGCAGCCTCGATCACTGCTATTGGCTGTATTCTTCAGGCATGCGCATCACAGCTGTCTGCAATACGGAGCTGCGGGGGGTGTCATCTGGAGGTGACCGGTGCTGAACAAGTCAGCACCTGTCTCCTCCTAGGTCAGGCAGGGGACACCAGTGTTTTTGGTCCCCTACCAGCGCTTCTATTGCCTTTCTGTGCTGCTTGTGGCTTGCTGGGAATTGTGGTGAAAGAAGAACATCAGGAATAGAACAGATATTTTTTCTTCATTTGCAGCTGTTCCAGATCCCTAAACCACCCTCCCCCCAGCCATAGGGGTATGCTGGTATAATAGTTGTCCACATAGAAGTGGTAACCCTTATCCAGCAGTGGGTGCAGTAAGTCCCACACAATCTTCCCACTAAAGCCTCATGCAGACATCCGTGAGATACCGAACTGGCATTGCAGGAGTGCACGGCGTCATAGCAACCAATGTGCTCTCCTGCAATGCCAGGCCAGTCCAGTGCTCACTACACACCTTGAAATATTCCTTGAGGGGTGTAGTTTCCAGAATGGGGTCGCTTTTTGCAAGTTTCCACTATAGGGCCACATCAGGGTGTCTTCACAGACGACATAGCTCCCAATTACCCAAAATCCGCTTTCCTAACACCATATGGTGCTCCTTTCAAACTGCTGCGCTCCCATACATCAGTTTTTGAACACATATGGGGTGTTGGCGTATTCGGGAGGAAATGGGGAACAAAGTGTCGGGTGCGTTTTGTCCTGGTACCCCTTGTGAAAGTGAAAAATTGTGGGTGTAAAGCAACTTTCTGGAAATAAAATTACATTATTTTTTTCACAGCCAAGCGTTTCCTAGATCTGTGAAATGCCCAATAGGTCAAAGTGCTCACTACACACCTTGAAATATTCCTTGAGGGGTTTAATTTCTGGAATGGGGGTTTCCACTGTAGGGCCACCTCACGGTGTCTTCACATGCAACATAGCTCCCAATTACCATTCCAGCTAAATCATCTCTCGTAATGCCATATGATGCTCCTTCCACTCTGAAGCCTGCTGTGCGCCCATATATCAGTTTTTGAGCACATATGGGGGTGTTGGCGTATTTGGGGGGAAATGTGGAACAAAATGTGGGGTGCATTTTGTCCTGATACCCCTTGTGAAAGTGAAAAATGTGGGTGTAAAGTAACTTTTCCTTGGAAAAATTTAAATTTTTAATTTTTACAGCCTAGCGTTTCCTAATTCTGTGAAATTCCCAATAGGTCAAAGTGCTCACTACACACCTTGAAATATTCCTTGAGGGGTGTAGTTTTTGGAATGGGGTCACTTCTTGGGGGTTTCCACTATAGGGCCACATCAGGATGTCTTCACATGCAACATAGCTCCTAATTACTATTTCAGCTAAATCCGCTCTCCTAACGCCATATGGTGCTCCTTCCACTCTGAAGCCTGCTATGCGCCCATACATCAGCTTTTGTTTGAGCACATATGGGGTGTTGGGGGAAATAGGGAACAAAATCTGGGGTGAACTTTGTCATATTACACCTTTTTGAAAGTGAAAAATGTGGGTGTAAAGCCAGTCAGTATCTGGTGTGGCCAACATTTGTCTCACGCAGCGCAACATATCTCAGTCGCATAGTTATTCAGATTGTTGATTCTGGCCTGTGGAATGTTGGTCCACTCCTCTTCAATAGCTGTGTGAAGTTGCAGAATATTGGCAGGAACTAGAACACTCTGTCGTATACGTCACAGCATCCCAAACATGCTCAATGGGTGACATGTCCATTGAGCATGCTGACCATGCAAGAACTGGAATGTTTTCAGCTTCCAGTAATTGTGTACAGATCCTTGCAATATGGGGCCGTGCATTATCATGCTGCAACATGGGGTGATGGTTGTGGATGAATGGCACAACAATGGGCCTCAGGATCTCGTCACAGTATCTCTGTGCATTCAAAATGCCATCAATAAAATGCACCTGTGTACATTGTCCATAACATATTCCTGCCCATACCATAACCCCACCGTGGGCCACTCAATCCACAACGTTGATGTCAGCAAACCGCTCACCCGTACAACGCCACACGCGCTGTCTACCATCTGCCCTAAACAGTAAAAACCGGGACTCATCCGTGAACAGAACGCCTCTCCAATGTGCCAGACGCCATTGAATGTGAGCATTTGCCCACTCAAGTAAGGCCGGACAAGAAGCGCAGCGTTAAGGGGAGGCCGGCCATGAAGAGTGTTTGGCTGAGAGGGGACAGGTGAGTGAAGGGTTAAGGTGCAGGGAAGTTAGAAAGGGCGCGGGTAGTCATGAGAACAGGGGGAGGGGCTGCTGGCCAGAGTGAGGAGGAGGCGGGGGGCAGAGGCATTCGGCCAGGGAAAGCAAACGGAACGGCAGGAGCATGTCGGAGCTGCCGTTATCTGTGGAGGAGATGTTGGAGTTGCTGCGCAGGGAGGCGGAGGTGCGGGGGCCTGGCTGGTTGCAGGAGCAGGTGGGTGCGTGCGTCATTGCCCCTGCTTCTGCAGCCACCCCCACTGTGAGGGCTGTCCGGCCGCGGCGGGGTATCCCACCGGCGCGCCTTAGTCCTGACTGCACCCCCAGGGTCCGGCGCCGAGTGGGGAGCCCCTCCAGGGACCCTCCACGGCGGAGAGGGTCTGCTCAGCCTTCAGCAGGGCGCTCTCGTCGCGGGAGGAATCCCAGTACACGGCGGGGCCCGGAGCGGAGTGGGACGCCCCTTCCCCCACTCTCACCTGCTAGTCCTGAGGATGCGGGACCAGGAACGGTGGACCGGCCCAGTCCGGGTCCCAGCGGGCGGTCTACTCAGCGGTGTGAGGAGATCCACGTGCGGCGGGTTGCGCAGTCAGAGCAGGGAGAGCTGTGCAGGCCCAGTGCAGGAGCGGGAGCGGCGGCAGTGGACCGGAGGCCAGTCAGCATCATACAGCGGGCAGTTCGAGACGTCCGGGAGATGTCGCCTTCTACGTCCAGGAGGAGCGCCGAAGTAGAGGACGTGCAGCGGGAATCACAGCGCCCGTGGTGCCTGGTGAGACTAATTGGGGTCCCTTATTAGCGCAGGGTTTCCCGGTGGGCAGTGTTGGGGGGGGGGTGGCCATGGGTGATTTAGGAAAGGGTTTGGGGCAGTTGCTGGGGGGTTTGGCGGGGTGGTTGGCTAGTTTGGGGTCTGCGGGCGGGTCGCCATTGCCGGCGTGGGGGGTGGTGCCGGGACCGGTGGCCGGGTCGAGTGGGGGGGCGGTGTCGGTGGAGACGCAAGTTGGGGGTGAGGAAGAGGGCCAGAGGTTAGATGATAGAGCGCGTGGGGAGGTGTATGTGTGCTTTGAGGGCCCGTTGGGGGCCCATTTGAAGCAGGAGGTAAAAGAAAAAATCTGGAAAGGGGAATATGTGGAGATTTTTTCCTTGCTTCCTTTGGAGCGGTTTAATTTGGATAGGGGGAAGAAGGATGAGGGAAAGAAAGAGGATGAGGAGAAGCGGCGGCATAGGTTGATTCCTCGCACATTTGCTAATTGGCTGCAAGCGTTTGCCATATTAGCAAGTGTTATTGGGGAGAAGGCTCCGGAATGTTGTTCGGCGTTGTTCTGTTACCAGGATGCGATAGGGGAGGCGTATCGGGTGTACGGCGGTGTGGGGTGGCTCCGTTACGACGAGCAGTTTCGGCAGCGTAAGGCGGTTAGGTCAGATATACGGTGGGACCACAAAGACATTGGGTTGTGGTTGAAGGTGACGGCTCCGCCTAGGGCTGGGCAGTCCTTTCGGGCAGAGCCTGGGGGATCATCCCCGGGGGCATTGGTGGCAGCATCTGCAAAAGGGTTATGTTTCCTCTTTAATGGGGGGAACTGCAGATTTGGAGCTAAGTGCAAATTCAAGCATGAATGCTCAGGGTGTGGAGGGGCACATGGGGTTAGCCGTTGCTTTAGGGGCGGAAGGCAGAGGGGGGGGGATGGTGTTGGAAAGGGGTTGGACGCCGGTGAGGGTGGAAAGGATGGAGGCATTTCTGGATAGGTACCCGGATCGGGCGGCGGCCAGGCTATTGGGGGATGGTTTTAGGTGTGGTTTTCGCATCCCGGCGGAGGTAACGGCGGGGCCTGTGGTTCATAAGAATCTTAGGTCTGCGCTTGAGCATGCGGATGTGGTGACCGAGAAGTTGAATAGGGAGGTTGCGTTGGGGCGGATGGCGGGCCCGTTTAAGGTGCCGCCGCTTCCGAACCTTAGGGTGTCTCCTTTGGGGGTGGTGCCCAAGAAGGAGCCGAATAAGTTTCGGCTCATTCATCATTTGTCTTTCCCGAAAGGTGCGTCGGTCAATGATGGTATAGATCCTGAATTGTGTTCGGTGGTGTATACGTCATTTGATGCGGCTGTTGGGTGGGTGAGACGGTGTGGGCAGGGGGCGTTGTTGGCAAAAGTTGATGTTGAAGCGGCATTTCGGCTGCTTCCGGTGCATGTGGAGAGCATGGGTTTGTTGGGATGTTATTGGGGTGGGGAGTATTTTGTGGATAGGTGTTTGCCTATGGGGTGCTCTCTCTCGTGTGCGTATTTTGAGGCGTTCAGCTCATTTTTGGAGTGGGTGGTGGTAGAGGTTTCGGGTTGTGGGTCGGTTATACACTATTTAGATGACTTTTTGTGTTTGGGGCCGGCAAATTCTCGGGTATGTTCTTTGTTGTTACACACGGTTCAGTCGGTTTTTGCGCGTTTTGGGGTGCCGCTAGCGGTGGAGAAGACGGTGGGCCCTGTTACCGAGTTGTGTTTTCTGTGGATTGTTATAGACACGGTAAGGATGGAGTGTCGGCTTCCGGCGGACAAGTTGCTGGATTTGAGGCGCGAGATCAGTCAGGCCATAGGGAGGGAGAAGATTAGGTTGCGGGAGCTGCAGTCATTATTGGGGAAGCTTAATTTTGCATGTCAGATTATGCCGATGGGGAGAATTTTTTGTAGACGGCTGGCTGCCGCTACAGCGGGGGTGTCTGCGCCGTATCACTTTGTCAGGTTGCGAAAAGAGTTGAAAGGCGATTTAAGGGTGTGGGCGGAGTTTTTGGAGCGTTATAATGGTAGGACGTTGGTTATGGGGGAGGTTTGCGATTGTGCGGATTTTGAGTTGTATACGGATGCGTCAGGGGGTGTGGGTTTTGGTGCTTACTGTCAGGGGCAGTGGTGTGCGGGCGGATGGCCGGAGACGTGGGTGGAGCGCGATTGGGTGTCGAATATTGCGCTGTTGGAGTTGTTTCCTATTGTGATGGCGGTTGTGTTGTGGGGGGATAGGTTTGCGAATAGGAAGGTGCGCTTTAATTGTGACAATTTGGGGGTTGTTCAGGCTATTAACAGCTTGTCAGCCTCCTCCCCTCCGGTGGTTAGGCTGTTACAGTTTTTGGTGTTGCGGTGTTTGTCAATTAATGTTTGGGTGGTGGCGAGGCATGTGGCGGGAGTGACTAATTCTGTGGCGGACTCTCTTTCTTGTTTACAGTGGGACCGGTTCCGGCTTCTTGTGCCAGAAGCGGAGTTGGAGGGTCTGGAGTGTCCGTCGTGGCTGTGGGGGATCTTGGAGGAGAGGTGATGGGGTTGCTTAGGGATTCGCTGAGCCCTGGTACGTGGAGGGAGTATGGGAAGGCGTGGGACATCTGGGAGAGGTGGATTGGTGACTGGGGTTCGGGTGGGGAAGATGGGGGGGTCAAGCTGGTGATGTTGTTGGGGCATTTGAAAGGGGAGGGGTGGTCGGTGTCAAAGGTCAGTCGGTTGATTGCGGGTGTAGCTTTTGGTTTTCGGCTGCGGGGGTTGGTGGATTTAACTAAATGTTTTTTAGTGAGACAGGTTTTGAAAGGCTGGCGAAGGGGGGCGGGTAGGGTGACGGATAGTAGGAGACCGGTGTCGTTTGAATTGTTGGTTCAGATGGGGGAGAAGTTGTGTGTGGTGTGTAGCTCGGGATGGGAGTTGGGGTTGTTTAGGGCGGCATTTGCGTTAGCATTTTTTGGGGCGTTCAGGTTGGGTGAGGTGGTGAGCGGCAGTGTTTGTCGTGCGGGGGGATTGCTTAGTGAGGACGTGGAGCTTAGGGAGGATAGGGTCATTGTGCGGATTCGCAGGTCTAAGACGGATCAGGAGGGCAGGGGTCGACAGGTTACTTTGTTTTCTGTTACGGGTTGTGGTATGTGCCCTGTTCAGTGTTTAGGGAGGTACTGGTCAGGCAGGGCGACGGATGGGTTGCCGTTTTTTCGTCATGCGGACGGTTCGTTTCTGTCGAGATTTCAGTCGAGATTTCAGTTCTTAGCGGTGTTTCGGAAATGTTTGCGGAGTTTGGGGGTGAATGATAAGGATTATTCTGGGCATTCGTTCCGGATTGGTGCTGCGACTGAGGCGGCGAGATTGGGGGTCAGTGATGAAGTTATTATGAGGATTGGGCGTTGGGATTCAGGTCCTATGTTAGGCTGGGTCTTTTGTAATTGTGGATATGTAGTTGGGGGGGCTGAGTTAATTTTGTTTTTGTTTGTTTGCAGGTTTTCCGGTGGCCTTGGTCTGGATTTTAGGACATTCCTATGTGTTCTGGGGGGCGATTAGAGCCGATGTTAGGCCGAATGGCCGCCAGCTGGGGTTGAGCTCGGCGGTGGCTACGGTCAGGTGGTTAGGGGTCAGAGGAATGTTGTGGGGAGGGGTTTTGCGGGAGGTGCAGCGGTTTTCGCGGTTGGACAGGCCTCCGGATGTGTTGGTGCTTCATGTGGGGGGCAACGACTTAGGGAGGCGGCCGTTTAGGGAGTTGGTGCGAGATGTGAAGTTCGACCTGCTGAGGATTTGGGCATTATTTCCGGGTGTTGTTACGGTGTGGTCTGACATAGTGCCGCGTACGTCGTGGAGGGAGGCCAGGTCGGTGGAGAGCATTAATAAAGCCCGGATCAAGGTGAATAGGGCAGTGGGCAGGTTTATGGCGCGGAATGGGGCTGTGGCGGTACGTCATGAGGAGTTGGATAAAGGAGTTGGTGCATTTTGGAGGGCAGATGGGGTGCATTTGAATGCGGTAGGGACTGATCTGTGGTCTTTGGGGATCCAAAATGGAGTGGAGATAGCGTTACGGATGTGGAGGGACGCGCAGGCTTGAGGAGGTCAAGCTGCGCGTTCTTGGAGGCGGGGGAGGTCCTGGAAGTGGAAAATATGGTGGTATCTGAGGATGGGAGGGCCCCGCGGTAGGGGCTGGACTCTCAAGGAGGAGCCGGTACTAACGACCTAGGCGTCCATCAGTTGCTGCCTCCGAGCTGGGTTCAACGGCTGGGGGCAAGATGGAGTCGCAGGTTTGTTACGGTGTTGATGAGGTCATTGGGGCTTCTAGGACCTCCCTCGTCATTGGTTAATTTATTAAGTTATGTTATGTATTTAATTAATAAAAGGCTGCTGTGGCCGATTAAATCCAAGCAGTTGTGGTGTGTGGTTATTTATATGGGGCTGGGAGGGAGTTACGTATTATGTGGGGATGAGGGACTGAGCATATAGCCAATACCCTCTTCAAGTCGGTTACAACGACGAACTGCAGTCAGGTCCAGACCCCGATGAGGACGACGAGCATGCAGATGAGCTTCCCTGAGACGGTTTCTGACAGTTTGTGCAGAAATTTGTGGGCAGTCTAAGGCTACTTTCACACGAGCGTTCTGCTGTCCGCTCGTGAGCTCCGTTTGAAGGAGCTCACGAGCGGAGCAGAACGCTTCCGTCCAGCCCTGATGCAGTCTGAATGGATGCGGATCCGCTCAGACTGCATCAGTCTGGCGGCGTTCAGCCTCCGCTCCGCTCGCCTCCGTCCAGACTTACAATGCGGATCCGTCCAGACTTACAATGTAAGTCAATGGGAACGGATCCGCTTGAAGATGACACCATATGGCTCAATCTTCAAGCGGATCCGTCCCCCATTGACTTTACATTGAAAGTCTGAACGGATCCGCTCAGGCTACTTGCGCACTTAGAAATTTTTCTACGTTATTAATGCAGACGGATCCGTACTGAACGGAGCCTCCGTCTGCATTAATATGATCGGATCCGATCAAGCGCAAGTGTGAAAGTAGCCTAGAGGACACCTGTGCAATATTCATGCTGTCTAATCAGAACCTTGATATGCCACACCTGTGAGGTGGGATGGATTATCTCGGCAAAGGAGAAGTGCTCACTGAGGGCTCATTCAGACGGCTATATGCTATCCGCAAAAATGTGGATCCGGTTTTTTGTAGATTAGATGCTGATACATTCACATCTATGGGGCCCTTTTCTATTCCCTGGTTCCGCAAAACAAATGAAACATGTCCTATACTTGTCCATGAAAATCAGGACATGGCCCCATTGAAGTCTATAGGTCCGCAAAAATACTGAATGCTATCCGTTTTTTGTGGATAGCATTCAGTATTTTTGCGGACAGCATACGGCCGTCTGAATGAGCCCTAACAGATTTGTGAACAATATTTGAGTAATGGGTCTTTTGTGTATGTAGAAAATGTTTCAGATCTTTCAGTTCAGCTCATGCAAAATAAGAGCAAAACCAAAAGTGTTTTGTTTATATTTTTGTTCAGTGTGTATATAGAAATGCCATTTCTTGTCTGTGATTGCAGACAAGAACAGGACATGCTCCAGATTATTTGTGGGGCCATGGAACAGAACTAAGTATCTTTCCTGGCCCTATTGAAATGAATGTTCCGGAAATTTGCGGAATAGATTCAGACACATACATACGGCCGTCTGAATGAGCCCTAAATGTCATCTTTCAAGAGAATGTTAAAACCAGATAGTGACTAATATCCTTTTTATCTCATCTGCTTTTATTTTCTAATTTGTTATTCTAATTTCTGAAGATTAACAGCATTTACACATATGTAGGGATAAGTGAACTCATGAAAATTCGGATTCGCCGGGTTCGGCCGAACTTCGGCTCAAAGTTCAAGTTCGGGAACCGAACTGGCAAACTTGAACTTGAACCCCATTGAAGTCAATCGGAACGTTGAGGAGGCGGTGTACGTGGCGGTAGAAGCAGTTGCGGAGGAGGTAGGAGCACTGTTTTAGTTTTTATTTTTTCCTTTTTTCTTTTTTTTAAATAAATTTGGGAAGACCCCAAAACATTAGGAAATAGAAAAGAGAATGCAAAGAGAAAGTGTGCTGGAGTATAACAATGGCTGGGTGTGGCCGGTATACTTGTCTATTCAGCACAAAGTATGGACAAGTCCTGTGGGATCCATGCCTGGTTCATATTAATGAACGTGAGCTTGTCCACATTGGCTGTGGACAGGCGGTTGTGCTTGTCTGTGATCATTCCCCCCCCCCCCCGCTGTGCTAAATACCCGATCGGACAATACACAGGCTGCAGGGCAGGCCATCACCTCCAAAGCATGTCCAATTTGAAGACCCAGAAGTTGAATGGGGCAGACCTATCAGTCAGTACATGTAGGCGTGTGCCCACGTGCTGTTCCACCATGTTGCTGAAATGCTGCCTCCTGCTAAGATGTTCCGCATCAGCTGGTGGTGCTGGTTGTTGTGGCGTGCTGACAAAGAATTTCCACATTTTGGCCATGCTAACCCTCCCTTCTGAGGTGCTGGCGATGCCCCAGCTGCGTTGGTGACTTCTGCCTTTGCCTTGTGCTGCCACTGAGCCCCCACTGTCAGGTGGGAATGCCATCAGCAGCGCGTCTACCAGCATGCCCTTGTACTTGCGCATCTTCCATTCATGCTCCAGTGACTGAATTAAAGATGGCACGTTGTCCTCTGTGGGAGGTGTACCGCCTGTGTCCTCTGTATCCCCCCAGCCACGCTCCAGTGATGCCCATGAGCTGCTATTGGTGCCACCCTGCTGTGAACATGGTTCCTCCTCATATCAGCCTCCAGAACTGTTCCCTGGCTGGATAGTTGTGTACCTGGCCTCTGTTGGTGCAGGAACCCACTCTCCGAGCCACTTGTGAATGACTGGCCTGATAACCGTGGAAATAATCCCTCTTCCATCATCGCCCAAAGTGTTTTTTTCAAGGAGGCATAAAAGTGGGATAGTAACGCTGAAGACAGCATCATTAGCACTGGCCATGTTGGTGGAGTACTCGAAACAGCGCAACACGGCACACACGTCCAGCATGGAAGCCCACTTGGTGGTGAAGTGGTGCTGTTCCGCAGAGCGACTCACCCATACGTGCTGCAACTGAAGCTCCACTATCACCTGCTAGTGCTTGCACAGTCTCTCCAGCTTGTGCAAAGTGGAGTTCCACCTTGTGGGTACATTGCATATGAGGCGGTGAGCGGGAAGGCCGAAGTTACGCTGCAGAGCAGACAGGTGAGCAGCAGCAGGGTGAGAATGCCGAAAGCGTGCACAGATGGCCTGCACTTTCTGCAGCAGCTCTGACATAGCGGGGTAATTTTTCAGGAACCTCTGCACCACCAAATTCAGCACATATGCTAGGCAAGGGATGTGCGTCAAGCCGGCTAGGCCCAGAGATGCTACAAGATTTTGCCCATTATCGCACACCACCAGGCCGAGCTTGAGGCTCAGTGGCACCAACCACTTATCGGTCTGTTGTTTCATGCCCGTCCACAGGTCCTGCGCCGTGTAGGGTTTGTCCCCCAAACAGATGAGTTTCAAAACAGCCTGCTGTTGTTTACCCCTGGCTGTGTTGAAGTTGGTGGTGAAGGTTTACGCTGGTGTTAGAGGAGAAAGCAGAGTAGGAGGAGGAAGCAACAGGAGGCAAATAGAAGCGCCCTGCAATCCTCGGTGGAGGAAGGACATGCGCCAAACTGATATCCACCTCAGGCCCAGCCCCACTGCATTTACCCAGTGTGCAGCTAGGGAGATATAACGTCTCTGCCCGCGCTTACTGGTCCACGTATCTTTGGTTTTATGGACCTTGCCACAGATGGAGTTGCTCAGTGCACACCTAATTTTGTCCGCCACTTGGTTGTGCAGGGCAGGGATGGGTTGCATGTAAAAGTTGTGGCGGCTGGGAAACACGTACTGTGGGACAGCCACCGCCATAAGGTTTTTAAAAGTCTCCGTCTCCACCAGACAGAATGACAGCATTTCAAAGGCCACGCATTTTGAAATGCTGGCATTCAGAGCCAGGAATCGTGGGTGGGTAGGGGGGTACTTCCTCTTTCTCTCCTGTGTTTGGGAGATGGACAGCTGAACGCTTCCATGGGACAGAGTGGAGATGCTTGGTGATGGAGGTGGTGGCGTTGCATCCTGTGTTGCGGAGTGGCAGGTGCCACTGTCACTCCAGAGGGGGAGGAAGAGGCTGAGACTGCAGCAGAAGAGGGAGCAGGAGGAGCCTGAGTTCTTTCGTGTTTTTTTTAGGTGTTTACTCCACTGCAGCTCATGCTTTGCATTTAGATGCCTGGTCATGCAGGTAGTGCTGAGGTTTAGAACATTTATGCCTCGCTTGAGGCTCTGATTGCACAACATGCAAACCACTCGCTTCTTGTCATCAGCACATTGTCTGAAGAACTGCTATGCCAGGGTACTCCTTGGAGCTGGCTTTGGTGTGCTCAGTCCCTGGGTGTGGTGTGCATTAGCAGGCGTAACTGGCCACTCTGCTTTTGCACCCTGCTCCCTTTTTTGCTGTGCGGCTAGCGCTGTGTGACCACAACTAGTGTTGATCGAGCACCGTAGTGCTCGGGTGCTCAGGCCAAACAAATCGTGATATTCGGGTCCTCGACCGAGCACCCAAGTATAATGGAAATCAATGGGAGAACCCGAGCATTAAACCAGGTACCCCCTGCTCTGAAGAGGGGAGGGTGTCGGGTTCATAAGAAAATGTCATAAATTGTTAGTAACACCTCCGAAATGGTTCTGTAACAGCTTGAAGAGGATGTATGGATGCATCTTGGACTCGCTGGTTGCCTGCTGGGACCTACAGTATGTTGTCCGAATAATACGCCACTTTTACATAATGAAATGAATACGCACAAAACCAAAGGAAAAAAAAAACTATTTTAGAGGAAAAATTGATAGAAAACATTTTCCTGAATATTTACTTGTATATAAAGTGCAAGTGCTGCCAAAAAAAAGAGGCACTCTGATACACCCTTAGTTACACATAAAGGAGGGCATCATACACACCCTTTAAAAATTATGATTGATGGCCTGCTGGTGACCCTCAAAAACATTAGTAGCAAGGGCCTGCTGATCTGACCATCTAAAACACTATGGGTGGTGGCCTGCTGCTACTTTGGTGATTCTTGTTAACCTGGGGCCGATGGCACGTCCCCGTGACGGCGACGATCCATTCAGATGTCTGGCCTATCAACTTTTGATGTAATTGAACAGCTCAAAACTATTGTAGACTACAGGTAATGGGGAATCAGTGTTTGATTCCGGACAGGGAGCCTGAGAAACGGCTACCACATCCAAGGAAGGCAAGCGGGCGGCGCTCAAATCACACACTCCCAACTCGTGGAGGTAGTGATGATACATAACAATATAGGACTCTTAAGATGCCCTGTTATTAGAATGAGTAATACAAAATTACAGGGAATGTCACTGCAGTATTTTGGATGAGGAAACGTTATACAGCAGAGGCCCTGCTGCCGCTTTGTTGACTCTAAATACCTTCTGCCTGATCGCACTTCCCTGTGACATCCATAATCCATTTTGATATCTTTCCTATCAACTTTTGATGTTCTTTTATGTGTCTAACATGGTGACCACCGGTAACAGGGAATCATTGTTCGATTTTGGAGAGGGAGCCTGATAAACGGCTGAGGCTACAACTTCAAAGCAAGGCAGCATGAGTTGCGGGCCTGCAGGTGATCTGACCCAGTAAATGATTTTACGTGCACACCTGCTGGTGAGCTGACCCTGTAAAACATTATATGCGAGGGCCTGCAGTTGAGCTGACCCTCTAAAAAATTCTATAAGAGGACCTGCATGTGAGCTGCCCCTTTAAAAGATTTTAGGTTTGGGCCTGCAGGTGAGCTGACTCTGTAAAAAATTATATGTTAGGGCTGCTGGTGAGCGGTCCCTCTAAAAAATTATATTCGAAGGCCATATATGCGAGGGCATTATATGTGACGAATAAGCAATGCATGTTGATATGACAGAGGAGGAGGATGAGAAAAGGAAGATTCAACCATATACCCTTGTTTATGATGGAAGGGGTGCATGGGAATACAGTCTATTAACTACATTTAGAACAACACATGTAAAATGCCTTTATGTTTATCAGAATTCCTCTGGAGTAGAGAAGTCATGGTCAATCCAGGCCTTGTTAATTTTTATATGAGTAAACCTGTCAGCATTTTCAGTTGACAGGCCGATACGCTTATCTATTATAATGCTGCCAGCAGCACTAAATACACGCTCAGACAAAACGCTGGTGACAGGGCAGGCCAGCACCTCCAAAGCATAGAGCGCCAGTTCATGCCACGTGTCCAGCTTGGACACCCAGAAGTTGTAAGGCATTGAGGGTGCTGACACGGTCTGCTATGTACTCCTTCACCATCTTCCAAAACATTTCTCTCCTTGTGGTAGTAAGCCGCACATCGGGGTGAGGGCGGGGTGTCATGAAACTGTCCCAGGCTTTGGAGAGTGTTGCCCTGCCTCTGTTGGAACTGCTGTGTGTTCCCCTCCTCAGGTGGCCAAGGAAGTACGGACTCTGCTGCCAGCATTGTCAAATTTTTGAACAAGGACCTTCTGGTATTTCACCATTTTGCTCGTCCTCTCCACCAGAGGAATGAGAGATGAGAAGTTCTCTTTGTAGCGGGGGTCGAGAAGGGTGAACAACCAGTAATCCGTGTTGTTTAAAATGAATATAACACACGGGTTGCGGAAAGGAAGTCTAACATGAAGTCAGCCATGTGTGCCAGTGTACCAACTGGTGACCCTTTGCTGTCATCATCAAGAGGATCACTCCCAATCTCCTCATCCTCTTCCTCCTCTGCTGCCCATCCACGCAAAACAGATGGAATTAAACTTCTATGGGTACTACCCTTTGTAGCTGAGGCAGCCATCTCCTGCTCCTCCTCTTTAGCCTCCAATTCACGCTGAGAAGACAATCTGAGGGTGGTCTGGCTATCATCAACCTGTGCAATGTTTTCCCCCATTTCCACCTCTTCCACATGCACAGCGTCCTCCATAATTGTGAGCAACGAGCGTATGAGAAGACACAGAAGTTGGATTGTGATGCTGATAATAGCGTTATCGCTGCTCACCATCTGAGTTGATTCCTCAAAGTTGTGTAAAATCTCAGAGGTCAGACATCCATGCCCACTCCTCACTTGTGAATAGCGGAAGCTGACTGTAAAGGCGACGACCATGTTGCAGCTGGTATTACACAACTGGTCTCTGCTGCTCATGTTCCACAAGTTGGCCAGGCTTTGTGGAGTTCCAGCGCATGCTAACGTCGCACAACAGCCGGTGAACTGCTGCAGCATTGACAGACCGGCTGAAGCTGTCGGTGACTTGCGGAAATGTGCAAACACGCTGCGCACCTTCACCAGTAGCTCAGGCAAATTGGGGTGTGTTTGTAGAAACCGCTGAACCACAAGGTTGAATACATGGGCAAGACATGTGATGTGTCTAAGGTCGCCCAGCTCCAAAGCCGTCACCAAGTTACGGCCATTATCAGACACAACCATGTCTGGTTCTAGGTTGAGTGTCAAGAGCCACAGATCAGTCTGGTCTCTTATCTCCTGCCACAGCTCTGCGGCGGTGTGCTGTTTGTCACCTAGGCAGATCAGCTTCAGCTGGCCTGTTGCCGCTTCCCCACTGCAGTGCTACACTGCTTCCAGCTACCGACTGATGACTGACTGGTGCTGCACGTGGATAACTCAGAGGTGGAAGTGGAGGAGGAGGAGGAGAAGTGGGGGGTTTCAGCCACTAACGTAGGTTGTGGCGGAAACCCTGATGGAATTGGGGCCCGCAATCCTTGGCGTCGGTAGCACCTGTGCCATCCCAGGGTACAATTCGCTCCCATCCTCCACAACTTTTACCCAGTGTACCGTTGGGAAATGTAGCGTCCCTGGCCGAAAGCACTTGTCCATGTGTTCGTGGTTAAGTGGACCTTCCCATTAACTGCGTTGGTCAGGGCACGTGTGATGTTACAGGACACATGGTGTAAGGCTGGCATGGCATAATTTTAAAAATAGTGGTGGCTGGGGACTGCGTAACGAGAGACGACAGCTGATATCAGGCTGCGGAAGGCCTTAGTGTACACAAGCCTAAATGGCAACATTTTCAGGTCCAGTAATTTGGAAAGCTGCGCATTTAGTGCTATGGCCTGCGGGTGGGTGGCTGGATATTTGCACTTGCATTCAAATTCCTGGGGTAAAGACATTTGGACGCTGCGCTGGGACAGGGAAGTGGATGTGGTCGGTGATGGTGCTTGCGAAGGTCCATGTGCAAGACGGCAGGCATCCGGGCCTGCGTCTTGGGCAGTGGATTGGCCAGCGCATAACACAGGGGAAGAGGAGACAGTGGTGTGACCCGCAGTCACAAATTGTGGACCCAGGCGTTTGGCCCACCTATTAGGGTGCTTTGATGCCATGTGGCGGATCATGCTGGTGGTGGTGAGGTTGCTAGTGTTCACGCCCCGGCTCATTTTGGTGTGGCACAGGTTGCAAACTACTATTCTTTTGTCATCTTCCTCAAAAAAGCACAGACCTCATGTCACGGAAGGTGTACAGAAAACTAGAAGACACAAAATGAAGATCCAACTGACTGGATCCAAAACTAAGGAACCAAAGGGAGAGCCCTGCAACAGACCTGGCTCTCTCCCTAACTGCTCAGCCTATGCAAAAATCTCAATGGTAGATGATCGCATATCCTCGTTCCTCGACTGTATAACACCTGAACACCCTATAATAGTGAGGGGACACGACCACCGGCTCCCTACACTTGATACGGAGGGAGTCAGGGTCACCTGGGATCCAGCAAACAGGAAAACACAAATGAATGAAAAAAACGTATCTGTAGAAGACTCAGTAGTAGCATCCTGTATCCACACACTCCAGGAAGTTGTATAAACCGCAAAGTGATGCAATATGGGAAGGGATTTAAAGGGATGCAATCAGTGCAACTACATGACAGCTGAGAGAGGCTAACGAGATGAGAAAATGAAAGCAAAACAAAAGGAACCTCAAGGTGGAGGTTCTGAAGAACGTCTGTCAGAGCTTCTCAGATGTCTGGTGGT
The DNA here is from genome assembly GCF_014858855.1 of Bufo gargarizans. Lineage (NCBI taxonomy): Eukaryota > Metazoa > Chordata > Amphibia > Anura > Bufonidae > Bufo > Bufo gargarizans. Next base: position 298,470,990 of record NC_058083.1, read on the forward strand.
GACACCTAAGTGATTGACAACTGTGTGTCATCCTCTTCCTCAACCTCTTGAAACAGTAATTGCGGTTGAGTCATTGGCAACTGTGTCATCCTTATCCACCTCATTAAACACTGATTGCCATTCCCCAATGTCATGTTCTTGTGACTCTGGATGCTCAAGAGGTTGGGAATCGGGGCGCAAGATCTCAGGTCCCTCTTCAAGCGTGCTTGACGAGAGGGCCAAATCAATTAATGGCAATGAAAAGAAGTCCTCGGAATATCTGAGTGTGGGATCACTTGTTTGGCCACACTGTAAATGGTGTGAGGAAGGAGGATCAGGGTGATTGTGTGGACCAGACTCCTGGCTACTGAGACTGGACTTGGTGGAAGACATGGTGGTGCTTAACCGACTGGAAGCACTATCTGTTGCAATCCAACCTGCTCGCACTGGGCTCACTACAAAAGTGGTGTCCTGCGGCACCCTGCAAACTGGGACATGAAGCTAGGTATCTTGTATGAATGTTTTTCTTGTGCTCTGGCAGCAGGCACAGTTTCACCGCACCCAGGGTCACGACCTCAGCATCACGGCCACTTCCCCGTCACTTAATTCTCGCTTTCTTCATATTATATGTTATAAGGGACCGTTTATAGGAAAATGTGGATAAATTATGGAAAAAATATAATTGTTTTTGCTAATTTTCCAATATCTGGGCCTGACACACAGAAGGTATTGCAGCACAGATGTGACAATTTACTGCAGACACCCTCTAAAATTGCTGGCTATATTATATTACTGACAGCCATTTACCACACACAACAGTCCTTAACCCGTAGAGGACCCATGCCGCAAATGTACGGCACAGATGTCTGTGGCTTAAGGACCAGCGCCGTACATGTAAGGCGCTGTGATCAGGCAGGTGCAGGAGATGCGCTTGCCAGATCCGCGGCAGGGGTCCGGCAGGCACGGATAGCTGGACCCCTGCTGCATGCATCGGCATATCAACCCTTGATGTGCCGCGGTCAGGGCTGACCGCGGCACATGCGATGTCCTTGCAGGTATCGGAGCTGCCATCGGGTCCTTGTGCTGCTGTGACGGGGACCCGATGGCATGGAAGGCAGCGTGATGCCTTCCTTAGACATCGTGGCTGCCTTCCGGGAGAGAGCCTGTGAGATCCAGCTCCTTGGATCTCACAGGCAGGAAGCTGTATGTGTAATACACCCTGTATTACACATAAAGTCAATGCATTCCAATACAGAAGTATTGGAATGCATTGTAAAGGTGATCAGACCCCCAAAAGTTGAAGTCCCAGAGTGGGGCAGAAAACAAAGTTTTCCACCAAAAAGTAATGTTTCAAGTAAAAAAAAAAAAAAAGACGTCCTTTTGCCAAAATAAAGGGGAAAAAAATTGTTAAAAATAGGGGAAAAAAGAAGAGTACACATATTAGGTGTCGCTGTGTTCGTATCGACGGGCTCTATAAAACTATCACATGACCTAACCCCTCAGGTAAACACCATCAAAAAAATAAAAATAAAAACTGTGCTAAATAAACCATTTTTAAAATTGCAACACAAAGCGATCAAAAAGGCGTATAACCCCCAAAATAGTACCAATCTATCCATCACCTCATCATCAAAAAATAAGATCCTACCTAAGACAATCGCCCCAAAAAGAAAAAAAAATATGGCTCAGAATAATGGAGACACTAAAACATCATTTTTTTTTGTTTAAAAAATGTTGTTATTGTGTAAATAAAAAAAAGTATATACGCATTAGGTATTGCCGCATCCATAACATTCTGCTCTATAAAAATACCACATGACCTAACCCCTCAGGTGAACACCGTAAAAAACAAACAAAAAAAACGGTGTCAAACAAACCTCTTTTTTTTTGTCACATTACATCACAAATAGTGTAATAGCAAGCTATCAAAAAGTCATATGGACCCTAAAATAGTGCCAATCAAACCGTCATCTCACCCCCCCCAAAAATGAGCCCCTACATAAGACAATCGCCCAAAAATTAAATAAGAATATGGCTTTGAGAATGTGGGGAGACAAAAAGAAAATTTTTGGTATTGTTGCGTCCATAACAACCTGCTCTATAAAAATACCACATGATCTAACCTGTCAGATGAATGTTGTAAATAACAAAAAATAAAAAGGTGCCAAAACAGCTATTTCTTGTTACCTTGCCTCACAAAAAGTGTAATATAGAGCAACCAAAAATCATATGTACCCTAATATAGTACCAACAAAACTGCCACCTTATCCTGTAGTTTCCAAAATGGGTTCACTGTTTTGGAATTTCTACTCTAGGGGTGCATCAGGGGGGCTTCAAATGGGACATGGTGTAAAAAAACCAGTCCAGCAAAATCTGCCTTCCAAAAAACGTAGGGCGTTCGTTTCCTTCTGCGCAATGCCGTGTGCCTGTACAGCAAACTGCAAACCACATATGGGGTGTTTCTGTAAACTAAAGAATCAGGGCCATAAATATTGAGTTTTGTTTGGCTGTTAACCCTTGCTTTGTAACTGGAAAAAATGGATTAAAATGGAAAATCTGCCCAAAAAGTGAAATTCTGAAATTTCATCTCTATTTTCCATCAATTCTTGTAGAACACCTAAAAGGTTAACAAAGTTAGTAAAAATCAGTTTTGTATATCTTGAGGGGTGTAGTTTCTAAAATGGGGTCACTTTTTTGGAGTTTCTACTTTAGGGGTGCATCAGGGGGTCTTCAAATGTGACATGGCAGCTTAAAATTATCCCAGTGAAATCTGCTTTCCAAAAACCATATGGCTTTTCTTTTCTTCTGCACAATACCGTGTGCCCGTACAGCAGTTTACGACCACATATGGGGTGTTTCTGTAAACTACAGAATCAGGGCCATAAATAATGAGTTTTGTTTGGCTGTTAATCCTTGCTTTGTTAGTTGGAAAAAAATTGATTAAAATGGGAAATCTGCCCAAAAAGTTAAATTCAGAAATTTCATCTCTATTATTCTAAGCCTCGCAAAGTGATTTCAGTCCTGAACTGGTCCTTAAAAAGTGGGTTTTTGCTTCAAGATTTGCTTCTAAACTTCTAAGCCTTCTAACATCCCCCAAAAATAAAATGACATTCACAAAATGATCCAAACATAAAGTAGACATATCGGGAATGTAAAGTAATAACTATTTTTGGAGGTATTACTATCTTTTATGAAAGAAATAGAAATTTGGTAATTTTTTCCCAATTTTTCGTAAATTTTACTTTTTTTTTATAAATAAAAAAATAAAAATTGTACTCAATTTTATCACTGTCATGAAGTACAATATGTGACGAGAAATCAGTCTCAGAATGGCTAGGATAATTAAAGGCATTTTACAAACCGGATTCCAAAAAAGTTGGGACAGTAAACAAATTGTGAATAAAAACTGAATACAATGATGTGGAGATGGCAAATGTCAATATTTTATTTGTAATAGAACGTAGATGACAGATCAAACGTTTAATCCGAGTAAATGTATCCTTTTAAAGGAAAAATACGTTGATTCAAATTTTCACGGTGTCAACAAATCCCCAAAAAGTTGGGACAAGTAGCAATGAGGCCGGAAAAAGCAAATTTGAGCATAACGAAGAGCTGGAAGACCAATTAACACTAATTAGGTCAATTGGCAACATGATTGGGTATAAAAAGAGCTTCTCAGAGTGGCAGTGTCTCTCAGAAGCCAAGATGGGTAGAGGATCACCAATTCCCACAATGTTGCGCAGAAAGATAGTGGAGCAATATCAGAAAGGTGTTACCCAGCGAAAAATTGCAAAGACTTTGCATCTATCATCATCAACTGTGCATAACATCATCCGAAGATTAAGAACAATCTCTGTGCGTAAGGGTCAAGGCCGTAAAACCATACTGGATGCCCGTGATCTCCGGGCCCTTAAACGACACTGCACCACAAACAGGAATGCTACTGTAAAGGAAATCCCAGAATGGGCTTAGGAATACTTCCAGAAACCATTGTCAGTGAACACAATCCACCCTGCCATCCGCCGTTGCCAGCTGAAACTGTACAGTGCAAAGAAGAAGCCATTTCTAAGCAAGATCCACAAGCTCAGGCGTTTTCACTGGGCGAGGGATCATTTAAAATGCAGTGTGGCAAAATGGAAGACTGTTCTGTGGTCAGACGAGTCACGATTCTAAGTTCTTTTTGGAAATCTGGGACGCCATGCCATCCGGACCAAAGAGGACAAGGACAACCCAAGTTGTTATCAACGCTCAGTTCAGAAGCCTGCATCTCTGATGGTATGGGGTTGCATGAGTGCGTGTGGCATGGGCAGCTTGCATGTCTAGAAAGGCACCATCAATGCAGAAAAATATATTCAGGTTCTAGAACAACACATGCTCCCATCCAGACACCATCTGTTTCAGGGAAGACCCTGCATTTTTCAACAAGATAATGCCAGACCACATTCTGCATCAATCACAACATCATGGCTGCGTAGGAGAAGGATCCGGGTACTGAAATGGCCAGTCTGCAGTCCAGATCTTTCACCTATAGAGAACATTTGGCGCATCATAAAGAGGAAGGTGCAACAAGAAGGCCCAAGACGATTAAACAGTTAGAGGCCTGTATTAGACAAGAATGGGAGACCATTCCTATTTCTAAACTTGAGAAACTGGTCTCCTCGGTCCCCAGACGTCTGTTGAGTGTTGTAAGAAGAAGGGGATATGCCACACAGTGGTGAAAATGGCCTTGTCCCAACTTTTGGGGGATTTGTTGACACCATGAAATTCTGATTCAACATATTTTTCCCTTAAAATGGTACATTTTCTCAGTTTAAACTTTTGTTCCGTGATTTATGTTCTATTCTGAATAAAATATTAGAAGTTGGCACCTCCACATCATTGCATTCAGTTTTTATTCACGATTTGTATAGTGTCCCAACTTTTTGGGAATCCGGTTTGTAAAATGATCACCACATAAAGTGACAAATGTCAGATTTGCAAAAAATGGCCTGGTCTTTAAGGTGAAAAAAGGCAGGGTCCTGATTGGGTTAAAAGGACTTTTAGGTCTTTGAAATGTTTTTCGATTTTAATATATTGCGATTACACACCCTACACTATCTGTCCCTCCCTAAGAGCAACTCTCCCTGACTCACAATGAGCCGAACCAGAGTTATTGGGTGCTATATAGCACCTGTTGATGCGTTTCGTCCAGCCAATCGCTGTAATTTCCCTGTCACATATGCAATGCAGGTGTACCTCACGCAAAAAATGGGAATATGTCACCCACAGAATTAACCGCCAGATTTATTATTATATTTCTGTGTCAGGGGTGCAAAGATGGTGCATTGCACCCACAAAAGATTGCTATAGGTCACCCACAGAATTAACAGCCAGATTAATTATTATACTTCTATGTCAGGGGTGCAAAGCTGGTGTACACAGTAGCACCCACAAAAAATTCACTATTCGTCACCAACAGAACACATAGCTAGATGAGCGTCCTAACACTGTCCCTCACTTCAGCTGACTGCTTCCTGTCCCTGCACTACTGAGAGCTGATGGGTGGTGCTACACGTGATCCAGCTTATATAGAGGCTGGGTCACATGATGCAATGGGCAATCATGCCATTACTAGGCATAACTGTGATGGCTATGTAACGGTCAGCAGAGGAAGAGACCGTAGAGCAGGACTCAAGTACAGTGCAGCAGACAAGGAGGCTGAAGTAGAAACCGGCTTTATTAAAAGAGAACTCTAACTGCCGGAGAAGCAGATTTACAATATGAACAGCTTGAGAATTCACAATAAAGATAATGGAAATTTGCATAAAGAACACAAATAAATCGCAACCACAAGTACAGACAATAGCAGGCTACTCTCTTCTAGGTAGTCCTATCTATCCCCGCTACCCGGGGTGCACCTCTACGGTGCACTAAACTAAATCCTATTCCACTATGTCCTAGCTCAGGTTAGCATCAGTGCACTCACAGTTCGGTGTCCGGCACATGCAGGCAGATACAGTCTGGGTCCCGATCTGGTTGCTTGCTTGCTTGCTTGCTTGCTTCAGCGTGGCTCGGCTCTGGCCTCTCTTTGTAGTCTCTGTAACTCTGGTTAGAGATAATCAGCAGCTCTGGACGTGTAATCAGGCAGGGCCTGGAATTCACTCACAGTTCCTCTGGTAAGTGCCTCACACTACAGCAGTCTCTCTTCTACACCAGGACACATCAGCTCAGTCAGAGAGCAAACACACTCTAATGTCCCAGGTACTGTGTCACAGCAGGCAGGGAGGAATCACTCTAATCTTCCCTGTGGATCTCCCTCTCAGTGCACAGCGTCCTTCTTCCTGTGTACTCAGACACCTTCAGCCCAGGCTCTCTGCTCTGCCCGGGAAAAACACTTAACTCCTTGTCCTCTGGAAACAACTCCTCTCACTGTCCTACTCAGCCACAGTGGCCTCTGGTGGCTGGAGGGAAACATGACAGTCTGCTATATTTATATGTGTTGGAAATGTTGCTGGATGATCAGGGCTGCCTCTTACATGCCTCCCCACTTAAAGGTGGCCGTCCTCGGCCTTGCTATATAGTCCATAGAAATAATGGTTAATGTAACTTTTTATACAGCAGTACAACATTGTCCACAATACATACAGGTGGACCAAATGAACTCATCAGCAGCGTACCTGTTTGGTGGAACCCCTGCAGTAAGCCTACTGGATCTCCGGAGGTCCTGGCTATCTGTTACGACCTGACTCTCTCCACTAGGAACTGCCAGTCTGGATTCATCCACCACAATAGGAGGTTCGGGTGTGTCCGAGGGCCCCTCTCCATTACAGGCTGGCAATGGTTCTGTGCCAGTGCCTTCATCACCTGTAACCTGGGAGGCTTCTTCAGTGTTGGGAGCAGTCCACCAGTCTTCACCATAATCTCCATCAGAGATAACAAGTTCTGAGTATGGGGCAGGAGGAGGTGTCCTCTGAACAGGTGCGGGATCTTTGGACCGGCATGGCCGTAACATATTCCTATGTAGAGTCCGTGAAGCAAATTCCTCATTCTCAACCTGCACTTCGTAGACCGGACCATTAGGGTACACACTCTTGATCACTTTATACGGCTGTACTTCCCAACGCTCACTCAACTTGCCTCTGGGACGTTTCTCTCGTACCAGTACCCGATCCCCAGGCTGCAATGGAACCTCCTGAATTGGAGGACGGTCTGTATGAGCTCTCTCCTGTAACCGCTGACCTGCCAACCGGCGAATGGTCTGGAGACGCCGACGGTGTTCTTTCACCCATGAGGTGGTTGATCGCTCTATTAGGTCTTCTGGCTGTTCTAGGTTTAATTCCACGATCTCTCGACCAGCCCTACCGAACAGTAACATGTATGGGGTGTAACCGGTGGTGGTGTGGACACGATTATTGTAAGCCCAGACTAATTCTGGCAGGTAGTCAGGCCAGTGTGCCCTCTTGTCTTCCTCTAGCGTCCTCAGCATTTGCAGCAATGTGCGGTTAAAGCGCTCACAGGCTCCGTTTCCTTGGGGATGATAAGGAGTTGTCCTGGATTTTTCAATGCCGTACAGTCGATGTAGCTCTTCCATCACTTTTCCTTGAAAGCACGCCCCTTGATCTGAATGGATCCGCTTTGGACACCCATAGACCCGAATGAAGTCTTGACAAATGGCTCGTGCAGCGGACTCGGCCGTCTGGTCCCGAGTTGGGGTGACTACTGCAAACTTGGAGAAGTGGTCGATCATGACCAGGCAATACTGTGGACCTCTTGACGATTGTCCCACAAGAAGATAGTCTATCATCAACACTTCCAGCGGTTCTGTGGTCTGGATGGACTGTAGGGGTGCTCTCTGTTCTGTACTCTTCGTGAGTTCACACACTCGACACTGTCGGCAAACTTCTTCAACTGTGGCCTCCAGTCGCGGACAATACACATAACGCTGCAGCCACTGGTATGTCTTGACTGGCCCGAAGTGAGCTCCAAACTCATGAGCCTCTTTGGCTATCTCCCGTGCCATTCTTCTGGGTATCACTACCTGCCACCTCGCCTCTAGGTCGGCAGGCTGTTGCCACTTGCGGAACAAAACAGCTCCATGCACTTCCAGTCTGTCCCATTGATGTAGAACGGACTTCATCTCGGCATCCAGATCAGTCCTTTCTTCTTTGTTGGGTTTCCTGCACTGGGTTACCCAGCTTTTCATTTGCTGCAGTCCAATGTCTTCATCTTGCAATCTGCCCCATTCTTCATTAGTTCTCCCCAATGCTTTGGGTAGCTTACGGGCCTCCCCACTTGTCTGGGCCGCGACTGTTGGGGGAGCGAACTTGCGGAAGTCAGGAGTTTCATCTTCTTCCTTTTGTTCATCCATATCCCCTACTGGAGTTTCAAAAGTAACCCTCGAGAGACCATCAGCATTAGTGTTCTCTGTAGCGGAGCGGTAGCGAATTGAGAAGTCATACTTTGCGAGGCGAGCCGCCCAGCGTTGCTCCAGGGCTCCCAACTTGGCAGTACCCAGATGGGCCAGGGGATTGTTATCCGTCCGTACGAAGATCTTAGCTCCTGTCAGATATCCTGCAAATTTCTCCGTCATAGCCCACACCAGGGCAAGGAGTTCCAGCCGGAAGGAACTGTAGTTATGGGGGTTTCGCTCCGTATCTCGCAAGGATCTACTGGCATAAGCGATCACCCTCTCATGTCCATCTTGCACCTGCGACAGGACTGCCCCAAGTCCGTAGAGGCTGCCATCAGTAGCTAAGATGAATGGTTTATCAAAATCGGCATAAGCCAAGATGGGGGCCGATGTCAGGGCTTCTTTCAGGGCCTGGAAGGCCTCTTCCTGCTTCTGTCCCCAGGGGATACTTTGGCCCTTGGGTTGCCCAGCCGTTCCTCTCAACAACTCATTCAGAGGGCCCGCTATTTTTGCGTAGTCTTTGATGAACCGCCGGTAGTACCCAGTCAGTCCCAGGAAGGCCTTCAACTCACGCAGTGTTCTCGGCACTAGCCATTGTCGTATTGCAGCCACTTTGTCTTGGGACGGTAGCACTCCGTCTTGGGACACCCTATGGCCCAGGTACTCGATCTCCCTCTTGAAGAGATGACACTTCTTTGGCTTTACCTTCAGGCCATGGGATCGCAGTCGCTCGAGTACCTGCCCTAGCCGATTCAAGTGTTCTTGAAAAGTAGCAGAGTATACGATGATATTGTCTAGGTATATCAGAGTGGCTTCAAAATTCAGGTCTCCCAGGCATCTCTCCATCAGCCGCTGGAAGGTTCCAGGGGCATTAGTCAGTCCGAATGGCATCCTGTTGAATTCAAATAACCCCATGGGGAGTATGAATGCTGTCTTTGCCTTGTCCTGCTCAGCCACTGGTACTTGCCAGTACCCACTTGCTAGATCCAGGGTGGAGAAGTATTTGGCTCGTCCTAGAGCCGTCAGAGACTCCTCGATGCGTGGCAGAGGATATGAGTCTCGCGCAGTGCAAGCATTCAACCGCCGGTAATCCACACAAAATCGAATAGTGCCGTCCTTCTTCTTGACAAGCACCACTGGGGCTGCCCAAGGGCTCTGGCTTCCCCGCACCACTCCGGAATCTATCATCTGTTTCAATAGCGTCTTCACTTCCTGGTACAACTTGGGCGGAATCTGTCGATATCTCTCCCGAATTGGTGGAGTGTCCCCAGTCGGTATATCATGTGTGATAGCATTCGTGCAGCCAAAGTCATCGGCGTGGCGGGCAAACGCAGCCTGATTCTCCCACAGCATGGTTTCAACTGCTCGCTGTTGGTCTAAACTGAGAGCCTTAACATCTATCTCCATTTGATCCAAGATGGTTCCCCCATTCCATTCTGGGGTCGGCGCCTCTTCTGCACTGGCAGTAACTGCCAGGGTCCAACCCGCATCCCCTACCGGAGCTAGAGTCACTTCTCTCTGACTCAGGATTTCTCCCTGATGTAGGTACACACGAGCCAGTTCCACCCCTGGCGTCAAGGGAACTTCTAGATATCCCACATTCACAGCTCTTATGGGTACTCGTCCATTCTGGACCACTCCCAGTGTCCGGGCCACCAGGACGTCCTGACCCAGCTCTCCTAGGCCTGTTGGTTCAACGAACACCTCCATGCCTTCAAGATTACGGAAAGTTCCCACGGGTAACGTCAGCACGGTCTCCCGACCAGGGGGAAGGGTGAAGGTAGCCTTTCCTGGCGCTCGGATCGTTCCCACCGCCTGGTGTGCTGGTACACTTTTCTGTGTTCCACAAAAACGGATTAGCCGTTGAAATGCTTTCTGGGTAGGTTTGTGCGGGGTGGCTTGTTTCCAGTAACCCGGCCCCCGTTTGGTGAACATGATCTGATCCAATTCTCGCAGGATATTCATGCCCATTATCACCGGCACATCTTCCTTGAACGTTTCGGGGACCAACAAGATACCTTTCCGCCCCACTTCCTGTCCACATAGCCGTACATTCATCCACACGACCCCTGTGACAGGAATCTGTTGTTGGTTAGCCGCTGTAACCCGGACCAGTGTCTCTCGTTCTGGCTTGGCCAGCGCTTGAAAGTAACGGTAGAAGAATGACTCGGGCATAGTTGTCACCTGAGACCCAGTATCCACTAAGCAGTCGACAGGAACACCTTCGAACTCAGCTCGTATAGTGGGGCACCCTGCGACCAGGTGTTCGGAGCTTTGCTGGGTAACTTGGCTCTCCACCTCCCCTGCAGTACGCCCCACTACTGCAGGGGTCGGTAGTTTAACGGCGGCTCTTGGCGTCCAGCTGGATTATTCCGACACTCTCTGGCGAAATGTCCTAGATCTCCACACCGCCAACACTGTGCCCCTTGACGGCCCACTTTTTGCCTGCGAGTGGGAGGTGCCCTCAGAGCTTGGCTAGATGGCCCCACTGAAGGATAATGAGGGGCTTGATGGTATGGTAAACTAGCATAAGGGCATTCGGGTGTAGGAACCCACGGAGTCGCCTGATAGGTTTGTTGTCGGGCTGGATAGGCAGCCTCAGTAGTATGGCGCGACTCTATCCGTTTCTCCAGGTGTGTCAACTTTTCGTGCATGGCACTCAGGGAGCTCTGCAAGTCTTGTACCACTCTGACCAGGGCTTCCTCATTTCTTGTAACCCCGGTGGGTGTAACGGTCTGGGTCCGTATTACTCCAGAAGCATAGCCGTCTTCTTTGTTTCGCGTCACGGCCTCTGCTAAAATTTGTCGAAAGGTTAGGGTAGGGTCTACTCTGACTCGTTCCCGCAGAGCCTGTTTCAGGGGATTGCTGTAGAGCCCCAGAATAAATTGTTCCCGCAGTATCCGGTCTATGGGTCCCATGCCAGTAACCCCATCTGCCTCTTTTTTTTGTACCTCGGCCAACACTTCCTGTAGGGCTGTAGCGTACTGAGAGACACCTTCGTCTTCCCGTTGAATCCGGTAAAAAAACTTCGCCCGGAGGTGCCCTGCACTGGCTGTTTCCCCATATATTTCTTCCAGGAATCTCACCATCTCTTGCAATGTATTGCGCGTGGCTTCTGGTTGTAGGAGAACATTTCTTCGGGCCTCACCCTCGAGAGCGGCCAAAGCAATTTCTACTTGTAGTTCTGGGCTGACATTGTAAATCCTAACAGCACTCTGTAACCTTGTCACCCAGTCTGACAGTGTCATGTTCTGGCCATCAAATTTGGGTAGCAAGTTGAACAACGTGCCAATAGGAAGGGCCCTTGCAAGGGTTCCACCATTGCCTGAGGTACTCACATTAACATCATGCACATTGCCTTCAGCCGCCTCCATCTCTGTGACTGTACCCTGCTCGCAGCGCCACTTGTAACGGTCAGCAGAGGAAGAGACCGTAGAGCAGGACTCAAGTACAGTGCAGCAGACAAGGAGGCTGAAGTAGAAACCGGCTTTATTAAAAGAGAACTCTAACTGCCGGAGAAGCAGATTTACAATATGAACAGCTTGAGAATTCACAATAAAGATAATGGAAATTTGCATAAAGAACACAAATGAATCGCAACCACAAGTACAGACAATAGCAGGCTACTCTCTTCTAGGTAGTCCTATCTGTCCCCGCTACCCGGGGTGCACCTCTACGGTGCACTAAACTAAATCCTATTCCACTATGTCCTAGCTCAGGTTAGCATCAGTGCACTCACAGTTCGGTGTCCGGCACATGCAGGCAGATACAGTCTGGGTCCCGATCTGGTTGCTTGCTTGCTTGCTTGCTTGCTTCAGCGTGGCTCAGCTCTGGCCTCTCTTTGTAGTCTCTGTAACTCTGGTTAGAGATAATCAGCAGCTCTGGACGTGTAATCAGGCAGGGCCTGGAATTCACTCACAGTTCCTCTGGTAAGTGCCTCACACTACAGCAGTCTCTCTTCTACACCAGGACACATCAGCTCAGTCAGAGAGCAAACACACTCTAATGTCCCAGGTACTGTGTCACAGCAGGCAGGGAGGAATCACTCTAATCTTCCCTGTGGATCTCCCTCTCAGTGCACAGCGTCCTTCTTCCTGTGTACTCAGACACCTTCAGCCCAGGCTCTCTGCTCTGCCCGGGAAAAACACTTAACTCCTTGTCCTCTGGAAACAACTCCTCTCACTGTCCTACTCAGCCACAGTGGCCTCTGGTGGCTGGAGGGAAACATGACAGTCTGCTATATTTATATGTGTTGGAAATGTTGCTGGATGATCAGGGCTGCCTCTTACAGCTACTAAGTGCCCACAGCTTAAAAGCTTGTTGATTGGCTGCCCTGCAGCCTTTCAACCAGCTTTATTAAATGCCCGACAAAGTTTGGTTTGTGTCCGGGTACCCAAAATTGTAAAATTCAGTACGGACCCGAACTTTACAGTTCAGGATCGCTCAACACTAGACATATGCTTTGTAACAGCGACCACAAGTCATAGTCATAATAGAATGTAGGGAACTCATTGACTCCAATGGTAGAGTTTTCTACGCTAAATTGTGACATTTGAGGTCATTATAGAAGGAAAAAGTAGATAAGACATGGCCATCACCTATTTACTTTAAGTGGTGGATCCTGTGTTATCTATATATAGGCAATATCTGTCATTGTAATTATGTCTGTGATGACAATGAGATGACTGTTGAAATGTGTTTTCCACACAACTGTCGATGGAGCCTATTACAAGGCTTAGTGGCCCGTGTGAAAACTTAATGTTAGGATTTTCTATCGATTAGCTTTAGAGGTGAGCAAATCGAATCCCACGAAGTAGAATTCAATCCGAATTTCAAGATAAATTTGATTCGCCTCGAAGCCGAATTTCTTCGTGTAAGCAAATTGATTTAACCTGAAATAGTATAAAAAACTAAAAAAATCATTCTTACCACCTACATTTTCTCGCGCTGGGCAGCCAACCGCCATCTTTATTAAAGATCTTGGCCAATATCCCATGCGTGGTGACGTATAACGTCACCATGTCGGCCGGCGTGATGATACAATCTCTCGCTGTGCGAGATTTTGCACCAGATCTTCAAGCAAAATGGCGGCAGCCAGCCCGTCGTGAGTAGGGATGAGCGAACTCGAACTGTATAGTTCGGGTTCGTACCGAATTTTGGGGTGTCCGTGACACGGACCCGAACCCGGACATTTTCGTAAAAGTCCGGGTTCGGGTTCGGTGTTCGTCGCTTTCTTCGCGCTTTTGTGACGCTTTCTTGGCGCTTTTTGAAAGGCTGCAAAGCAGCCAATCAACAAGCGTCATACTACTTGCCCCAAGAGGCCATCACAGCCATGCCTACTATTGGCATGGCTGTGATTGGCCAGAGCACCATGTGACCCAGCCTCTATTTAAGCTGGAGTCACATAGCGCCGCCCGTCACTCTGCTCTGATTAGCGTAGGGAGAGGTTGCGGCTGCGACAGTAGGGCGAGATTAGGCAGATTAACTCCTCCAAAGGACTTGATTAAGTGATCGATCTGCAGCTGTAAATCATTGAGCTGCTGATCCTCAATTGCTCACTGTTTTTAGGCTGCCCAGACCGTTTGTCAGTCACATTTTTCTGGGGTGATCGGCGGCCATTTTGTGTCTTGTGGTGCGCCAGCACAAGCTGCGACCAAGTGCATTTAACCCTCAATGGTGTGGTTGTTTTTTGGCTAAAGCCTACATCAGGGTGAAGCTGTCACACCAAGTGCATTTAACCAGCAATAGTCTGTTTATTTTTTGGCCATATACTACATCAGGGGCAAGCTGCGCCTGTCACCAAGTGCATTTAACCCTCAATGGTGCGTTTGTTTTTTGGCTAAAGCCTACATCAGGGTGAAGCTGTCACACCAAGTGCATTTAACCAGCAATAGTCTGTTTATTTTTTGGCCATATACTACATCAGGGGCAAGCTGCGCCCGTCACCAAGTGCATTTAACCCTCAGTAGTGTGGTTGGTCAAGCTATCACACCAAGTGCATTTAACCAGCAATAGTCTGTTCATTTTTTGGCCATATACTAAATCAGGGGCAAGCTGCGCCCGTCACCAAGTGCATTTAACCAGCAATAGTCTGTTCATTTTTTGGCCATATACTACATCAGGGGCAAGCTGCGCCCGTCACCAAGTGCATTTAACCCTCAGTAGTGTGGTTGGTCAAGCTGTGACACCAAGTGCATTTAACCAGCAATAGTCTGTTCATTTTTTGGCCATATACTACATCAGGGGCAAGCTGCGCCCATCACCAAGTGCATTTAACCAGCAATAGTGTGGTTATTTTTTGGCCATATCCCAGTCTAATTCTGTCACTAAATCCATACCGGTCACCCAGCGCCTAAATACTAGGCCTCAAATTTATATCCCGCTAAATCTCTCGTTACCACTGTCCTGTTGTGGCTGGGAAAGTTATTTAGTGTCCGTCAAAGCACATTTTTTGTTCTGGGTTGAAATACAATTCCCAATTTAGCAATTTAAAAATTTAGTGGTTTCTGCTGTATCAGAGCTATTTGAAATCTATCCCTAAAAGGGTATATAATATTCAAGGTGCACATAGGGTCATTCAGAATAACTTCACACACCCGCTACTGTGCATTTCCAAGTCTAATTCTGTCACTAAACCCATACCTGTCACCCAGCGCCTAAATACTAGGCCTCAAATTCATATCCAGCTAAATCTGTCGTTAGTGCTGTAGCTGGGCGAGTTATTTAGTGTCCGTTCAAGCACATTTCTTGTTCTGGGTTGAAATACAATTCCCAATTTAGCAATTTCATAATTTAGTGGTTTCTGCTATATCAGAGCTATTTGAAATCTATCCCTAAAAGGGTATATAATATTCAAGGTGCACATTGGGTCATTCAGAATAACTTCACACACACCCGCTACTGTGTATTTCCAAGTCTAATTCTGTCACTAAACCCATACCTGTCACCCAGCGCCTAAATACTAGGCCTCAAATTCATATCCAGCTAAATCTGTCGTTAGTGCTGTAGCTGGGCGAGTTATTTAGTGTCCGTTCAAGCACATTTCTTGTTCTGGGTTGAAATACAATTCCCAATTTAGCAATTTCATAATTTAGTGGTTTCTGCTATATCAGAGCTATTTGAAATCTATCCCTAAAAGGGTAGATCATATTGAAGGTGCACATAGGGACATTCAGAATAACTTCACACACCCGCTACTGTGCATTTCCAAGTCTAATTCTGTCACTAAACCCATACCTGTCACCCAGCGCCTAAATACTAGGCCTCAAATTTATATCCAGCTAAATCTGTCCTTAGTGCTGTAGCTGGGCGAGTTATTTAGTGTCCGTTCAAGCACATTTCTTGTTCTGGGTTGAAATACAATTCCCAATTTAGCAATTTCATAATTTAGTGGTTTCTGCTATATCAGAGCTATTTGAAATCTATCCCTAAAAGGGTATATAATATTCAAGGTGCACATTGGGTCATTCAGAATAACTTCACACACACCCGCTACTGTGTATTTCCAAGTCTAATTCTGTCACTAAACCCATACCTGTCACCCAGCGCCTAAATACTAGGCCTCAAATTTATATCCTGCTAAATCTCTCGTTAACGCTGTCCTGTTGTGGCTGGGAAAGTTATTTAGTGTCCGTCAAAGCACATTTTTTGTTCTGGGTTGAAATACAATTCCCAATTTAGCAATTTCATAATTTAGTGGTTTCTGCTATATCAGAGCTATTTGAAATCTATCCCTAAAAGGGTATATAATATTCAAGGTGCACATTGGGTCATTCAGAATAACTTCACACACACCCGCTACTGTGTATTTCTAAGTCTAATTCTGTCACTAAACCCATACCGGTCACCCAGCGCCTAAATACTAGGCCTCAAATTTATATCCTGCTAAATCTCTCGTTAACGCTGTCCTGTTGTGGCTGGGAAAGTTATTTAGTGTCCGTCAAAGCACATTTTTTGTTCTGGGTTGAAATACAATTCCCAATTTAGCAATTTCATAATTTAGTGGTTTCTGCTATATCAGAGCTATTTGAAATCTATCCCTAAAAGGGTATATAATATTCAAGGTGCACATTGGGTCATTCAGAATAACTTCACACACACCCGCTACTGTGTATTTCCAAGTCTAATTCTGTCACTAAACCCATACCTGTCACCCAGCGCCTAAATACTAGGCCTCAAATTTATATCCTGCTAAATCTCTCGTTAACGCTGTCCTGTTGTGGCTGGGAAAGTTATTTAGTGTCCGTCAAAGCACATTTTTTGTTCTGGGTTGAAATACAATTCCCAATTTAGCAATTTCATAATTTAGTGGTTTCTGCTATATCAGAGCTATTTGAAATCTATCCCTAAAAGGGTATATAATATTCAAGGTGCACATTGGGTCATTCAGAATAACTTCACACACACCCGCTACTGTGTATTTCTAAGTCTAATTCTGTCACTAAACCCATACCGGTCACCCAGCGCCTAAATACTAGGCCTCAAATTTATATCCTGCTAAATCTCTCGTTAACGCTGTCCTGTTGTGGCTGGGAAAGTTATTTAGTGTCCGTCAAAGCACATTTTTTGTTCTGGGTTGAAATACAATTCCCAATTTAGCAATTTCATAATTTAGTGGTTTCTGCTATATCAGAGCTATTTGAAATCTATCCCTAAAAGGGTATATAATATTCAAGGTGCACATTGGGTCATTCAGAATAACTTCACACACACCCGCTACTGTGTATTTCTAAGTCTAATTCTGTCACTAAACCCATACCGGTCACCCAGCGCCTAAATACTAGGCCTCAAATTTATATCCTGCTAAATCTCTCGTTAACGCTGTCCTGTTGTGGCTGGGAAAGTTATTTAGTGTCCGTCAAAGCACATTTTTTGTTCTGGGTTGAAATACAATTCCCAATTTAGCAATTTCATAATTTAGTGGTTTCTGCTATATCAGAGCTATTTGAAATCTATCCCTAAAAGGGTATATAATATTCAAGGTGCACATTGGGTCATTCAGAATAACTTCACACACACACGCTTCTGTGCATTTCCAAGTCTAATTCTGTCACTAAATCCATACCGGTCACCCAGCGCCTAAATACTAGGCCTCAAATTTATATCCTGCTAAATCTCTCGTTAACGCTGTCCTGTTGTGGCTGGGAAAGTTATTTAGTGTCCGTCAAAGCACATTTTTTGTTCTGGGTTGAAATACAATTCCCAATTTAGCAATTTCATAATTTAGTGGTTTCTGCTATATCAGAGCTATTTGAAATCTATCCCTAAAAGGGTATATAATATTCAAGGTGCACATTGGGTCATTCAGAATAACTTCACACACACACGCTTCTGTGCATTTCCAAGTCTAATTCTGTCACTAAATCCATACCGGTCACCCAGCGCCTAAATACTAGGCCTCAAATTTATATCCCGCTGAATTTGAATACAATACATTGGGCCAAATAATATATTTGTTGTTGTGGTGAACCATAACAATGAGAAAAACATCTAGTAAGGGACGCGGACGTGGACATGGTCGTGGTGGTGTTAGTGGACCCTCTGGTGCTGGGAGAGGACGTGGCCGTTCTGCCACATCCACACGTCCTAGTGTACCAACTACCTCAGGTCCCAGTAGCCGCCAGAATTTACAGCGATATATGGTGGGGCCCAATGCCGTTCTAAGGATGGTAAGGCCTGAGCAGGTACAGGCATTAGTCAATTGGGTGGCCGACAGTGGATCCAGCACGTTCACATTATCTCCCACCCAGTCTTCTGCAGAAAGCGCACAGATGGCGCCTGAAAACCAACCCCATCAGTCTGTCACATCACCCCCATGCATACCAGGGAAACTGTCTCAGCCTCAAGTTATGCAGCAGTCTCTTATGCTGTTTGAAGACTCCGCTGGCAGGGTTTCCCAAGGGCATCCACCTAGCCCTTCCCCAGCGGTGAAAGACATAGAATGCACTGACGCACAACCACTTATGTTTCCTGATGATGAGGACATGGGAATACCACCTCAGCATGTCTCTGATGATGACGAAACACAGGTGCCAACTGCTGCGTCTTTCTGCAGTGTGCAGACTGAACAGGAGGTCAGGGATCAAGACTGGGTGGAAGACGATGCAGGGGACGATGAGGTCCTAGACCCCACATGGAATGAAGGTCGTGCCACTGACTTTCACAGTTCGGAGGAAGAGGCAGTGGTGAGACCGAGCCAACAGCGTAGCAAAAGAGGGAGCAGTGGGCAAAAGCAGAACACCCGCCGCCAAGAGACTCCGCCTGCTACTGACCGCCGCCATCTGGGACCGAGCACCCCAAAGGCAGCTTCAAGGAGTTCCCTGGCATGGCACTTCTTCAAACAATGTGCTGACGACAAGACCCGAGTGGTTTGCACGCTGTGCCATCAGAGCCTGAAGCGAGGCATTAACGTTCTGAACCTGAGCACAACCTGCATGACCAGGCACCTGCATGCAAAGCATGAACTGCAGTGGAGTAAACACCTTAAAACCAAGGAAGTCACTCAGGCTCCCCCTGCTACCTCTTCTGCTGCTGCCGCCTCGGCCTATTCTGCTGCTGCCGCCTCGGCCTCTTCCTCCGCCTCTGGAGGAACGTTGGCACCTGCCGCCCAGCAAACAGGGGATGTACCACCAACACCACCACCACCACCTCCGTCACCAAGCGTCTCAACCATGTCACACGCCAGCGTTCAGCTCTCCATCTCACAAACATTTGATAGAAAGCGTAAATTCCCACCTAGCCACCCTCGATCCCTGGCCCTGAATGCCAGCATTTCTAAACTACTGGCCTATGAAATGCTGTCATTTAGGCTGGTGGACACAGACAGCTTCAAACAGCTCATGTCGCTTGCTGTCCCACAGTATGTTGTTCCCAGCCGGCACTACTTCTCCAAGAGAGCCGTGCCTTCCCTGCACAACCAAGTATCCGATAAAATCAAGTGTGCACTGCGCAACGCCATCTGTAGCAAGGTCCACCTAACCACAGATACGTGGACCAGTAAGCACGGCCAGGGACGCTATATCTCCCTAACTGCACACTGGGTAAATGTAGTGGCAGCTGGGCCCCAGGCGGAGAGCTGTTTGGCGCACGTCCTTCCGCCGCCAAGGATCGCAGGGCAACATTCTTTGCCTCCTGTTGCCACCTCCTCCTTCTCGGCTTCCTCCTCCTCTTCTTCCACCTGCTCATCCAGTCAGCCACACACCTTCACCACCAACTTCAGCACAGCCCGGGGTAAACGTCAGCAGGCCATTCTGAAACTCATATGTTTGGGGGACAGGCCCCACACCGCACAGGAGTTGTGGCGGGGTATTGAACAACAGACCGACGAGTGGTTGCTGCCGGTGAGCCTCAAGCCCGGCCTGGTGGTGTGTGATAATGGGCGAAATCTCGTTGCAGCTCTGGGACTAGCCAATTTGACGCACATCCCTTGCTTGGCGCATGTGCTGAATTTGGTGGTGCAGAAGTTCATTCACAACTACCCCGACATGTCAGAGCTGCTGCATAAAGTGCGGGCCGTCTGTTCGCGCTTCCAGCGTTCACATCCTGCTGCTGCTCGCCTGTCTGCGCTACAGCGTAACTTCGGCCTTCCCGCTCACCGCCTCATATGCGACGTGCCCACCAGGTGGAACTCCACCTTGCACATGCTGGACAGACTGTGCGAGCAGCAGCAGGCCATAGTGGAGTTTCAGCTGCAGCACGCACGGGTCAGTCGCACTACAGAACAGCACCACTTCACCACCAATGACTGGGCCTCCATGCGAGACCTGTGTGCCCTGTTGCGCTGTTTCGAGTACTCCACCAACATGGCCAGTGGCGATGACACCGTTATCAGCGTTACAATACCACTTCTATGTCTCCTTGAGAAAACACTTAGGGCGATGATGGAAGAGGAGGTGGCCCAGGAGGAGGAGGAGGAGGAGGAAGAGGGGTCATTTTTAGCACTTTCAGGCCAGTCTCTTCGAAGTGACTCAGAGGGAGGTTTTTGGCAACAGCAGAGGCCAGGTACAAATGTGGCCAGCCAGGGCCCACTACTGGAGGACGAGGAGGACGAGGATGAGGAGGAGGAGGATGAGGATGAAGCATGGTCACAGCGGGGTGGCACCCAACGCAGCTCGGGTCCATCACTGGTGCGTGGCTGGGGGGAAAGGCAGGACGATGACGATACGCCTCCCACAGAGGACAGCTTGTCCTTACCCCTGGGCAGCCTGGCACACATGAGCGACTACATGCTGCAGTGCCTGCGCAACGACAGCAGAGTTGCCCACATTTTAACCTGTGCGGACTACTGGGTTGCCACCCTGCTGGATCCACGCTACAAAGACAATGTGCCCACCTTACTTCCTGCACTGGAGCGTGATAGGAAGATGCGCGAGTACAAGCGCACGTTGGTAGACGCGCTACTGAGAGCATTCCCAAATGTCACAGGGGAACAAGTGGAAGCCCAAGGCCAAGGCAGAGGAGGAGCAAGAGGTCGCCAAGGCAGCTGTGTCACGGCCAGCTCCTCTGAGGGCAGGGTTAGCATGGCAGAGATGTGGAAAACCTTTGTCAACACGCCACAGCTAACTGCACCACCACCTGATACGCAACGTGTTAGCAGGAGGCAACATTTCACTAACATGGTGGAACAGTACGTGTGCACACCCCTCCACGTACTGACTGATGGTTCGGCCCCATTCAACTTCTGGGTCTCTAAATTGTCCACGTGGCCAGAGCTAGCCTTTTATGCCTTGGAGGTGCTGGCCTGCCCGGCAGCCAGCGTTTTGTCTGAACGTGTATTCAGCACGGCAGGGGGCGTCATTACAGACAAACGCAGCCGCCTGTCTACAGCCAATGTGGACAAGCTGACGTTCATAAAAATGAACCAGGCATGGATCCCACAGGACCTGTCCGTCCCTTGTCCAGATTAGACATTAACTACCTCCCCATAACCATATATTATTGGACTCCAGGGCACTTCCTCATTCAATCCTATTTTTATTTTCATTTTACCATTATATTGCGAGGCTACCCAAAGTTGAATGAACCTCTCCTCTGCCTGTGTGCTAGGCCTAAATATATGCCAATGGACTGTTGCAGTGGTGGCTGACATGAAGCCTGATTCTCTGCTATGACATGCAGACTAATTCTCTGCTGACATGAAGCCAGATTGTCTGTTACGGGACCTCTCTCCTCTGCCTGGGTGCTGGGCCTAAATTTATGACAATGGACTGTTGCAGTGGTGGCTGACGTGAAGCCTGATTCTCTGCTATGACATGCAGACTGATTCTCTGCTGACATGAAGCCAGATTGTCTGTTACGGGACCTCTCTGCTCTGCCTGTGTGCTAGGCCTAAATATATGCCAATGGACTGTTGCAGTGGTGGGTGACGTGAAGCCTCATTCTCTGCTATGACATGCAGACTGATTCTCTGCTGACATGAAGCCAGATCGTCTGTTACGGGACCTCTCTGCTCTGCCTGTGTGCTAGGCCTAAATATATGCCAATGGACTGTTGCAGTGGTGGGTGACGTGAAGCCTCATTCTCTGCTATGACATGCAGACTGATTCTCTGCTGTCATGAAGCTAGATTGTCTGTTACGGGACCTCTCTGCTCTGCCTGTGTGCTAGGCCTAAATATATGCCAATGGACTGTTGCAGTGGTGGCTGACGTGAAGCCTCATTCTCTGCTATGACATGCAGACTGATTCTCTGCTGACATGAAGCCAGATTGTCTGTTACGGGACCTCTCTCCTCTGCCTGTGTGCTAGGCCTAAATATATGCCAATGGACTGTTGCAGTGGTGGCTGACGTGAAGCCTCATTCTCTGCTATGACATGCAGACTGATTCTCTGCTGACATGAAGCCAGATCGTCTGTTACGGGACCTCTCTGCTCTGCCTGTGTGCTAGGCCTAAATATATGCCAATGGACTGTTGCAGTGGTGGGTGACGTGAAGCCTCATTCTCTGCTATGACATGCAGACTGATTCTCTGCTGTCATGAAGCCAGATTGTCTGTTACGGGACCTCTCTGCTCTGCCTGTGTGCTAGGCCTAAATATATGCCAATGGACTGTTGCAGTGGTGGCTGACGTGAAGCCTCATTCTCTGCTATGACATGCAGACTAATTCTCTGCTGACATGAAGACAGATTCTCTGTTACGGGACCTCCCTCCTCTGCCTGGGTGATGGGCCTAAATATATGCCAATGGACTGTTGCAGTGGTGGCTGACGTGAAGCCTCATTCTCTGCTATGACATGCAGACTGATTCTCTGCTGACATGAAGACAGATTCTCTGTTACGGGACCTCTCTCCTCTGCCTGTGTGTGTGCTGGGCCTAAATATATGCCAATGGACTGTTGCAGTGGTGGCTGACGTGAAGCCTCATTCTCTGCTATGACATGCAGACTGATTCTCTGCTGACATGAAGCCAGATTCTCTGTTACGGGACCTCTCTCCTCTGCCTGTGTGTGTGCTGGGCCTAAATATATGCCAATGGACTGTTGCAGTGGTGGCTGACGTGAAGCCTCATTCTCTGCTATGACATGCAGACTGATTCTCTGCTGACATGAAGCCAGATTCTCTGTTACGGGACCTCTCTCCTCTGCCTGTGTGTGTGCTGGGCCTAAATATATGCCAATGGACTGTTGCAGTGGTGGCTGACGTGAAGCCTCATTCTCTGCTATGACATGCAGACTAATTCTCTGCTGACATGAAGACAGATTCTCTGTTACGGGACCTCTCTCCTCTGCCTGTGTGTGTGCTGGGCCTAAATATATGCCAATGGACTGTTGCAGTGGTGGCTGACGTGAAGCCTCATTCTCTGCTATGACATGCAGACTGATTCTCTGCTGACATGAAGCCAGATTCTCTGTTACGGGACCTCTCTCCTCTGCCTGTGTGTGTGCTGGGCCTAAATATATGCCAATGGACTGTTGCAGTGGTGGCTGACGTGAAGCCTCATTCTCTGCTATGACATGCAGACTAATTCTCTGCTGACATGAAGACAGATTCTCTGTTACGGG